>NC_134362.1:31533198-31619612 GCF_048569485.1 Anomaloglossus baeobatrachus
TCGCACAAGATGTGTTCTTTATCTGTACACCGACCATATTCTACACATTTAATTAAAACACATTAGACCTGGCTTTGTCTGTTCATGGATCAATCATGCCTGCCTGTGTACCCGCTGCCCCCTCTCATATTGGGCACTTTTCCAGGGTGTCATTTAGTCTTGTAAATGAGCACAGACATATGAAGGGGCCACACTGGCACAGAACAAAGAGCGTGTAGAGAAGGGCGCACATCATCAGTGCAGATTTTCCTGAGATGTGACATTACATAAGCCCCGGATAATGCGCCGGTTGTCAGGAAAGGATGAGCAGCGGCTGAGGAGTGTCACGGCTTTGTAAATAATTCTGCCTCCTCTTTGTAAGAGTGCTATGAATCCTAATGGAGGAGTCCCATCTCTACGCCGGCTCCATTCTGCACGCTGCGATAAGATACTGTGTGCATTGCAAGTACCTCGCACAATATTTCACTCGCAGCTACGGTATCAAGGGGAATAGCAATTGATGGAAACCGGCTTTCAAGCAGAACCGCTAGAAAATCAGAAAAGAGATTTTTACCCAGTTGACTTTCTTTTTCACCCTGGAAATAAAAAGAAAAAACAAAAACAAAAAACACCACTGTCATGTTAGGCTATGTGCAAACCTTGACATTTTTTTGTAACTACAAAGATGCAGTGTTTTTGGCCGCGAAAAACGCACAAAAATGCACCCGCGGCAAAAATGCATTGGTAAAACGCATGCGTTTTTGCCGCGTTTCGCTGAGTTTTTCAAATGCATTGCATGGGTGGAAAACACAGTAAAACGCAGAAAAGAATTGACATGACCATTTTTTATTTTTTTTTTCCAGCTCAAAAACGCAGCTAAAAAAAAAAAAGAAGTTGTGTGCGGACAGCAAAACTGAAAACTCATTGGCTTTGCTTGGGAAGCAAAATCATGCAGTTTTGAGCCCAAAAACGCCGCGAAATATGCACTGTGCGCACATAGCCTAAGGCTGTGTGCGCATGCTTCATTTTTTTGCTACAACACTGCACGCATATCCTTATGCCAGCAAAGTCAATGAGAATCCTGAAGTGCTGTGTGCTCGTTGCTTATTCTTTTTTCTGGCAGATTTGGTGCAGAAAATGATCTGCAACATGTCAATTGTTGGTGTGTTTTTCCTGCGTGGTATTTTTTTTTTTTTGCCCTTCTACCCATTCACTTCATTATGAACAACACATGGTAAAAAAAAAAAAAAAAAACGCACCAAAAACGCATGCATTTTTTGGTGTGTTTTTCTGGCCGAAAGTGTAGATTTGATGCAGATAATTTCTGCACCAAATACTCAGCGTGTATGGATGTGTGTACTGTAGTTCTTGGCCTCTGGTGACATAACAGTGAGGTTGACCCCATAGACATTACACTATATAGATACGCCCAAAATTTGCAAGATCCGCCAACAGAATCTAAGGATATCTTAAAGCGGTTTATCCAGAATGGACATTTATGCCCTATCCAAAAGGTGATAAATATCTGATCACTGGGACCTGGTCAAATATTTAAAAGAAGGGTATTCAACCCCCCATTGCTCCTCAATTCTGTCCGCAGTCTAAATGCAGTGACAGTCCATTGTCCGGCTGCTGTACGCTGCGCTCCACCATCGCTCCATTCATACTGCTCCTCAGGGGCGGACATATCACTGGTGCCACATATTCAGCCACAAAGGTCCGAGGGTCATTTCTATCTCCAAAAAGGTGAAATACAGCTTTTTGATGAGTTATTGGACTTTAAAGGGCCCATATACTGTTCTAGCACAGGGGCCCTTTTCTGTCTTTGTCCACCAGTGCTGCTCCTCACTGCAACCTTGATGAGTCTATAATTGTACCCTCACCCCCTTACATAACACTGCCCTCCTTTTTTCGCTAAACCAATGTCCCAGCCGCCTGCAGAAATCACAATGGAGATGAAGCAGCAGGGCAGAGATGTGACAATGGCTGGCCATGGCAGGTCACATACGATAATGTGATCTGCACCGGATTCCCAATATATGCATAGACAGGATCCCCACAGAGCGGTCTACTGTGACCGCACACATGATGGCTCCTACTGCAGATCAGCGCCACCAATTCCTAGCCTAAATGCATAAAACATGAGCTTTAGTTCTTTCAGTAACTGAATGGTGCAATCCACATACACATCACTTATATACCCGCATTTATATCATGACCGTGAGCATTCAGTTGCATATTAGTCTGTACCCCTTCCTCTATGCACAGCAACGTGTAAAATCGGAGAAAGCATCTGCAGCATAAATCAACAATCTGCAGATTTAATATTCCATAATGTCTCATACACATCGCTATCCCTGAAAAACTTGGCAGATATTCCATCCATGCATTGTTTAGGGTTTTATTTATTTTAGAAACGTTTTATTGTTTTGCAATTGTTTGACTGCATTCTACAATAAAGTCTGTGATAAAATATGAAATACACTACATACAAAGCGATCTGATTTGCGTAAGTTTGCTTGTAATTTTTAGGTCCTTGATGCTCTACATAAAGATGGCAGAGGCTGTAAGAAGATTGTCACCACCCTGACATTGAGCTGCAGCATGGTGGCCAAGACCATACAGTGGTATAACAAGACAGGATCCACTCAGAACAGGCCTCGCCATGGTCAACCACAGAAGTGTCCACCTGTCAGTGCTCAGACCATACGCCGCACACTGCATCATATTGCTTTGCATGTCTGTCATCCCAGAAGGAAATCTCTTCTAAAGATGATGCACAAAAAAGCCGCAAACAGTTTACTGAAGACAAGCAAACTAAGGACATGGATTACTGGAACCATCCTATGGACTGATGAGACCAAGATAAACTTATTTGGTTCGATTGATGTCAAGTGTATGTGGTGGCAACAAGGTGAGGAGGACAAAGACAAGTGTGTCCTGCCTACAGTCAGGCATAGTGGTGGAAGTGTCATGGTTTTGAGCTGCTGAATGCGGTTGGTTGTGGGGGACTACAGATCTTTGAGGGAACCATACATGCCAATATTTATTGTGACATACTGAAGCAGTGTACAATCCCCTCCCTTCATATTCCAACACGATCACGACACCAAACACCTCCAAGACGACCACTGCCTGCTAAAGAAACTGAGGTTAAAAGGTGCTGGACAGGCAAAGCGTTTTCAGCCCTAAACCCTATGAAGCATCTGTGGGGCCTCCTCACACAGAAGGTGGAGGAGCACAAGTTCTCTAATATCCACCAGCTCTGTGATGTCGTCATGGAGGATGGAAGAGGATCCAGCAGCTCCTGTGAAGCTCTAGTGACCTCCATGCCCAAGAGAATTAAAGGGAATCTGTAACCAGGTTTTTGCTTCCTAATCTGAGAGCAGCATAACTTTGGGGCAGAGATCCTGATTCCAGTGATGTGTCACTTACTTGGCTGCTTAGTGTAGTTTTGATAAAATCCTTGTTTAATCAGCAGACGATTATCATTAGTCACTTGGCATTCTGCAGGTAGTCCAGACAGCATATTTATGAGCTCTGTATAACTGCGAGATCTGCAGCAGAGAAAACATTGATTTTATCAAAATGACAGCAAACAGCTCAGTAAGTGACACATCGCTGGCATCAGGGTCTCTGTTTGTACATTATGCTGCTCTCAGGTGGAGGAGCAAAAACCTGGTGATAGATTCCCTTTAACGCTGTGCTGGAAAATAATGGTGGACACACAAAATATTCACACCAGGGGGAAAATCTGGCCATTTTCTTTTAGGGGTGTCCTCACTTTTTTTTTGTCAGTGGTTTAGACATTAATGGCTGTGTGTTGAGTTATTTAGAGGACACCAGATTTCCACTGTTATACAAGCTGCACACTGACACTGTACATTGTATCACAGGGACAGATCTTCAGTTTTATCCCATGAAGATATTTTTGTGAATACAGTACATATTTTATATATATATATATATATATATATATATATATATATATATATATATATATATATATACACACACACACAAACACGGAGTATATATACAATGTGTATGTATATATATATATATATATATATATATATATATATATATATATATATATATATATATATATATACACAGTACAGACCAAAAGTTTGGACACACCTCCTCATCTCTAGAACAGCTGTTAAGAGGAGACTTTGTGCAGCAGGCCTTCATGGTAAAATAGCTGCTAGGAAACCACTGCTAAGGACAGGCAACAAGCAGAAGAGACTTTTTTGGGCTAAAGAACACAAGGAATGGACATTAGACCAGTGGACATCTGTGCTTTGGTCTGATGAGTCCAAATTTGAGATTTTTGGATCCAACCACCGTGTCTTTGTAGAAAAGGTGAACGGATGGACTCTACATGTCTGGTTCCCACCGTGGAGCCTGGAGGAGGAGGTGTGATGGTGTGGGGGGGGCTTTGCTGGTGACACTGTTGGGGATTTATTCAAAATTGAAGGCATACAGAACCAGCATGGCTACCACAGCATCTTGCAGCGGCGTGCTATTCCATCCGGTTTGCGTTTAGTTGGACCATCGTTTATTTTTCAACAGGACAATGACCCCAAATACACCTCCAGGCTGTGTAAGGGCTATTTGACTAAGAAGGAGAGTGATGGGGTGCTACGCCAGATGACCTGGTCTCCACAGTCACCAGACCTGAACCCAATCGAGATGGTTTGGGGTGAGCTGGACCGCAGAGTGAAGGCAAAAGGGCCAACAAGTGCTAAGCATCTCTGGGAACTCCTTCAAGACTGTTGGAAAACCATTTCCGGTGACTACCTCTTGAAGCTCATCAAGAGAATGCCAAGAGTGTGCAAAGCAGTAATCAAAGCAAAAAGGTGGCTACTTGGAAGAACCTAGAATATAAAGAAATATTTTCAGTTGTTTCACACTTTTTTGTTAAGTATTTCATTCCACATGTATTCATAATTTTGATGTCTTCAATGTGAATCTACAATTCTTAGAGTCATGAAAATAAAGAAAACCCTTTGAATGAGGTGTGTCCAAACTTTTGGTCTGCACTGTATATATAGCGTCCAAAAAATACTGTAAAAAGACTTCCTCCATTACACACTTTTTCCAAAGTTTGTTAAAACAAACATTAAAGGGTTACCAGAAAACTGGTGTAACTGGTGTATCGTCCCACTCCGGTGGCACGGCCCGTACATCAGTCTTGCTTCTCGTTGATCACGTCTCCGCTGTGGTTTTGCGGCGGAGATTGATATGCGCAGTTATAGATCAGTTACCTGGCTCCACCGCGCTGAACGGAGGAATGAGCGTCTGCCGCATCACCCAGCGAATACCAAGTATCTCCACATGTGTAATTCATGAGGCGGAGATGGCTCACTTTAGTTGCAAGGCTTTGGCTGTGCGTTTCCAGCATCAGGCTCGTGTGTCTGATCTGTTCTGATTTACAGGGCGTGTTATGTATGTACAGTGATCATCCGGAGCCTGGAGGAAAATGAGCATCTTCATTACCGGCCACTTTATTCTACATGCATATAAAGTGGAGACACAATGCGGAGTCAATCAGGCGCTCTTCTTCTGATTCCACAATGGAGTGATGAAGGCCCCACACCTGCAACAACTACTCCCGACAAGCAATGAAAGCACAATGTACAGTACGCCCAGATGCATGTGTGGGGCCCCTGCGGGTGCAGGCGCTACAGGGTACTGCACCTCTCTTAAGGTGCAGTACTCATCTCGGATACGGAGGAGGTCATCGCTGATAACCACAACCACACTTAACACAAACACAGGAGTTCTGTCACTGGGACCGGGCTAGAGTAGGTGCTGGGGTGGCCATCACGAGGTATGGGGTCTCATGCCCACTAGTCAGGAACTTGGGAGGGTGGGCACCCACAGGGGAAGTTAGGCGTCATCCTACACACCACGAGCAGTCAGCACTGGACAGTGTCCGTGGGAGGTCGCACTTAAGAGGAGCAGGCAGACAACGAACAGTTCGGGGCTCGTGGTCTCGACCCGGGTTCTTAGGAAAAGATGGGAAATCCCAGGGTTCGCGGAGAGTGCAGCAGGCACCATTGACCCGTTCCACGGCCCAGGAGCTGGGGTGAAGGGAGACCGTAGAAAGGAAACTAACTGAATGGACTACCGGTCACGACTTCCGAAGTATCCAAGATCGGCTGGAGCCCATTGCAGCGGGGATCGGCACGTCCAACGGCCGGGTGTTACGTGTGAGTAAAGAGACCTTGAACTGCACCGCCTGTGTCATCCCACTACTTCCGGCGCCCACACCATCGCGCCACCAGCGCCATGGAGAGCTGTACCAACTGAGCTACGTAGCCATCCACCCCAGAAGAGAGAAGCGATCCCGCAGCGGCGGCTAATCTTGGCCGCACACCACGGGAGGCGTCACGAACTACAACTCCCATCGTCCTCATCCCAAAGACTTTTATTGACACCCAGGGTCACAGAACCGGTTGAGGCCACCACGGCGTCCCAGCAGGGAGAAGTACTCCGACCCGGTGATGAGTAGCACCCAAATCCATGCAACACATGCATATGAATGTCTTAAAGGGGAACTCAAGACTGACCCGACGTCTAAAGCCTCATAGAGACCTAACAATAGGTGTCTACAGGCCAGCCGTCACCAAAGGAGAGAATCCTCCATCTAGCTTTCTGCCCCTATGGATGATGTTTTGGGATTGCAGTTCAGTCATGTCTACCACCCACCAGAGAATGCTGGGAAAAGGTGTAAAATTTTCATTACAGTGACATGTTTTGTATTGAAGCTTATTCACACAATAATATATATTTTACGGTCTGTGATAAGCCCACAATACATGGAGTGTTCAGAAGTTTTCCGATCTGATCAGAACTAGCAGACTCATAGATGTCCATAAAGCTTTCACACTAGGTACGGGGAGGTACCCAGAGAATGGCAAAAGGAAAGGGAGACCCTGTGTTTAGGGAAGGGGGAGATGGTGACCCATGACCAAACCTACCCCTGGGCCCTGGCCTTCCCCACCGCAATAGATAGATGCAGAACCTATGCGCTGAACAGGATACTTGGCCCTAGGCAGACTCTGATCTGGGCCCTAGGTAGGAAACGGATGGGATGAGTGCTTAGTCAACCCCACTAGGAGCTAAAAGACGCACAAAGCTATCAAAGAAGGGAAAATAATAAACAATTTGTCTCCAAGAAGATTCAGGGGAAGAAGCTGCAATGACGTTACTCCAGATGATTGCAAGCCGACTGCTTGCACTCAGGATCTATAGGTAGTTAGAGACAAGAAGTGAATGAGGGCATTTAAGGACACAAACAGAAGTGCTGATGAAAACAGATGACAGGGAGAGGAACTCCACAGGCTCCTAAAGGGAAAGGGAGGAACCCCAAGCAGAGGAGATGCATAAAATATATATATATATATATATATATATATATATTTATATTTATATATACGGTAGGAATAATAGAAGGTCAGGGAAAAGTTTGAGCAGTCAAACACTGTGACCCTCTATAGCCGGACACCACAGAACTGTCTGTCACCCGTGATAGAAGCTCAAGCAAAATTAAAGTGATCGGGATGGATGTGGAATACCAGACACAGAACTAAGATAACACACAGTTTTTGGAAGATAAAAAAGAAATAAAATGCATAAATATTACTTTTTTTTCCAGATTTCAAATATGTGTGTCCATTGTGCATCCGTATACACTATTTAGCTTTGCTACTTTCCCTGCCCATTTGTATATTGTATATATGGCCCAAACAATGATATGAAAAATGCCAAAAATATTCAGTATATTGCAGAACTGAAACAGAAGAAAGAATAAGTAGGTTAGGCTGAACAGTCAGCAGGCTGGAAAATGATGAGTAAGCCGTGGCCGTGGACGAGCCTGGTCCAGCTAACACCGGCCATTGTTCAGGGCGGGCGGCGTGTCCACATGAATGGACGGGCAGACGGCTTATAATGTCTCCTGCAGCACACTGTCTCTATGAGGATTATCATCAGCAGGTCTGGTCTGGAAATTTGACATATGTATGTTTTGGGATCAGACCCAAAGATCTGGCCTATTCGGGGTTTTGAGATCACTCAATATATAATCTAATCATCAATATAAATAATGGAGAGAATACAGGGTAAATTAAAAAAAAAAAACTAACGCACTAGCTATTCCAAATAATCATACACACTCCACTCGGCTCAGCATGTTTTCGATGGGGAGAGGGGAATGAGTCAATGGCCGCTTCTTTTCTTATGGCTTATTTATATATGATCGACTGAGCATGTTAAAGTTCGATATGCCCAATCCTTTTTCTAATAACATGTAGGAATGAAAAGTTCCGCACATACAGGGTCTCACTAAAAATGGCGAGTTCATCGGACATTTATCAAATGTGTATGTCCACCCTGAAGACAAAATTTGGCCTATGTGTAAGGGGGTCCTAGCTCTCCCCAGAAGGCCTATGTTGAGGGAAAGAAGGGTCAGGTATGGTGAGACTGGAAACAGCTGACTCCCACGAGCCCACTGAGAACACATGTATGCTCAGCCAAACTGATCATGAATGTGTATGAAGGGGAAAAGGTTCGGGAGGAATAATGGTCAGCCGAAAGAACATTCATCTGACAAATACTGGAGGTTATAACCAGCAATTAAAGCTATTTCCTATCCAAAAGATGGATAATAACCATCAGGGACCCCTCCCAATAGCAAGAACAGGGCTCCGAGTTGCCCTGAGATCGGACCGTACACTACCTGGCTTTTTCCAGCAGTACCATTTACATTAAATGGACCGCTGCACACATACATGACCATTGCTCCATTCCAAAGGGGTATTTCCAAGCCCGGTTATAAGGATCGATTTGGATAGAAAACGTCGTCAGACCACTATAGAGCTTTAAAGGGGTATTCCCATTTCCAAGATCCTACCGAATATTTAGTAGTTGTAATGATAATATTGTAATGTGTATGTAATGATAATATTAGCAAATACCTCCATTTAGAAATGTAGCATAGTTCTGATTAGCTTTGTCACTTACCTCATGTGCAGGGCATTGAAGTAGCTTAGGTATCCCATCCACTAAAAAGTAACTGTCATTATATGAGTGTTCGTAACCATGGATACCTAAGGTACTGCAATGCTCTGCACATGAGGTAACAGACATGGCTATATCAGGAGAACTATACTACATTTCTAATTGGACGTATTTGCTATTATTATTACACCTACTACATATTGGGGTAGGATCTTGGAGAAGGGAATACCCCTTTTCAATTTATCCCTTTCCCAAGGCGTAGTATGATATGTAAGTTACAGCCACTGATATAGTGACAGTAAAGGCCCTGTCACAAAGAGATAAATCTGTGCCAGATCTGTGGCAGAAGTGAAATTGTGGACAATCAGTGGCAGGTTTTTGGCTGTGTACAAATGGAAAAATATGTCCATGATTTCACTGCAAACACAGATCTGCCAAAGATTTATCTCTGCGTGTAAAGTGGCCTTTAGTTGCTTGTGCTCGTAACCATGGATACCTAAGCTGCAATGCCCTGCAAATAAGGTAAGCAGCATACCTAATCAGGAGAACTATACCACATTTCTAATTGGAGGTATTTCCTAATATTATTACACCTACTACATATTAGGAAAGGATTTTGGAGATGGGAATACCCCTTTAAGTTATCACATTTCCTGAGGATAAGTGATATCTTTAACTGCTGGGATTATCCCTTTAAGTGATGACTCCATTCACATGTACACAATATTTCCCTCTACTGCCATAACCCTTTTTTCAATAGGAATCACTGTCCTATATATTTTTGTAAGGCTGCAGTATACTGCAATTGTCATTTTAAAAGGCACAGATAGTGCTGGTGCCTTGTTTCCCCCTTTACTTCTTTTACACCAGAATTATGGTGACCTCGAAGCTGGGAGGTAGCAGTAACCATTACCTGTGAAATTGGACAAGGTTTACAGAATTGGAACCTGTGAGGGTAAAAAAAAAAAAAAAAAAAAAAAAAAAAAAAAAAAAAAAAGGAAAAGACAATTTTCTTGCACTGTTTGGACAAGATGCTTCCCTTAGATTGTGAGCCCCAATGGGGACAGTGTTGCTGATGTATGTAAAGCGCTGTGGACTTAATAGCGCTATATAAGTGAATAGATATATTATTATTATTTTTATTCCAGGACAAAACACAATCATGGAGAGCGCAGGACGAGGCTTCGCGCATCCCATAGTGATATATTATATATAAGGGGGTGGAGGATGAGCCGGTTTAGCGCAGTCAGAGTGATGGCAGTGATGATCTCTACTTTAATAACTTGCACGGTTGACATGTCTAATACAATGTTTCTATGTGAGGACGCTTGTCAGGAAGATGTGGATACAAAGTAACAGGGGGATAATGTAAAGAGACGGATTTCAGTGCTCTGCTCCTCGGGAACATGAAGTGACACTATGGAGAAAGCCGCCGTCACCGCTCTCCGCACGGAGGACATGACTCCTGCACGGATCTAATTTACCTTTCTGCACAAAACGTTTCTCCAGCAACATGAAATCTATGGATAATACTGTGCTGAAAATGCTACTAACATGGGAGTAGTAAAGGGAGTATAGGACATAAAGAAAAAACACTTCTGCCAAGAACAGCGCCACTCCTGTCTGCAGGCTATAACTGGTATTGCAGGTCAGTCCCATTCATTTGGGCATAATAGAGATGCAATTCCTTGAAGAAACAATGTCATCCAGAAATAATAGTTTGAAATGATTAAAGGCCGCCATACACATAACGAGAAAGTTAACCAAACCTGACGGCTTCGGTGGGACCGGCCAACCAACCGATGAGAATGGGGTCTCCCGACTCTTCCTCAACAGTTGAACAGGGTGCATGGGGGTGAGAAGGTGCAGGCAGATGCAATTCTGCTTATTTAGGAGATAATGCAGTGCAATAAGTATACGGCAGCAGCTCCCCCGCTCTCCCCATTGAAAGCATGAGTGCTTGGCGGAATGCTTATGTATGGGGGAGTTAGAAGAGATAGTGGACTATTGATTAAGAACTGTTAATGTGTCATGATGGGACTGTAGGATAGTGAGGAACAAGGGGCTCCTATAGTGTCCCTCACGATAGAGAACCCTAGGCTAACCTCAGGATTACCCCTAATGGTGGAGATGCCCATGTCCCATGCCTAGCTAGGCTATTCTCTTGACCAGAACTAATATGTTCCCCCCAAGAAAATAAAGGGGCAGGGGTGTGATGGCAAAACAGATAAAGACAGACAGGCAAAAACCAAAACTCAGACACACTGCAAACACACAGGAACAATCAGTAAAAAACTAATGATAAAAGTAAGAGAAGGCAGAAACAAAAGGATAACAATGGTGTACACCACAACCGCTCACAGCAATGAAATACTACAACCACTAGTAAGTGTGGATCACACCACCAGACCAGTGTAGACTAGCTATAGCTGGCATTAATGGACTGTCCAGCCAGCATATACAGTATAGGAGGGAAGCGAATGTGACTGGCTCCCCCACAGCATGTGATCAAAGATTAACAAGCAGTTGTCACATGGTGTTTGGCTCAAAACTCGGAGTATCATGGTGGCATCTGACACTATTCACACTGCAGAGTCTGACACCCATTACTATGCCTCCCTTGGTGGTGCTTCTGAGTTACACAGACAGGCTCGGGCATTGACCAGCTGTGTTCTCATTAGTGATCAGGCTTGCAGGAGTTAATTTCTGCTAGTCTTTTGCTGGTTACCTCTTGGATCCCATGTTGTAGGAGACCCATCAGACACCCCTTGCCTTTTTAAGATTGGGGAGCCTGTTACTCCTTATCTCTCAGCATGGTTTTGCTCTCTTAATTCTGGCTCTTTTCTTTAGTTTAAAGGGAACCTGTCACCAGATTTGGCGACTATAAACTGCAGCCACCACCAGTGGGCTCTAATATACAGCATTCTAGAATGTTAACAACATCTGAATAAACTACAGGGAGCTACAGAATAGACCTAAAACGAATCAAGGCACCCAAAATAATTCACCAAAGGACAGAAAATAACTGATAGTGACTCAAAAGCAATATGAACCTATAAAAATACAAGTCAAGAATCCACCAGAAAATTATATGCAAAAATTAAATTTATTGGACATGCATCATAAAGTGGTAAACAGTACAAAACAACAAAAATAGGTGCTTAATATGGAAAACAAGTAAGGGGGGCACAGCATTGCAGGACAAAAATGTATACTGTATATAGAGTGGGTATAAACTTTATACCCACTCTATATACAGTATACATTTTTGCTGCGATTATACACGATTTATACTATAAAGTGCACGTGTATAATCGCAGCAAAACAATACTGAGTTAAAAAAAAAATCAGACCCCACCGCTGAGAATAAGGTGCAAAAACATAGCTAGAGGGCTGAATATGTCAATGTGACAGAGTACTTACCCATAGTCCCTAAAGTCCAGCAATACAGAGGCCCTCCAAGACCCCTACGCGCGTTTCGCGTGGGCTTCTTCCAGAGGGTCAATACTAGAATACTGTATATAAGAGCCCAGGCCGCTGTGTATAAAGTAAAAAAAAAGACATTTCTTATACTCACCTGGGGGCCGTCAGGTCTGGTGTGTGTGGCTGCTCTCCAGTCCGGCGCCTCCTCTATGAGGCGATCACCATCCTCCTTCTACCCAGCCCAGTATATATGATGTGTCCAACAACATCCACATAGGCCGGCATGGCGGTCTTTGGCAGGTGCACTTTGATCTGCCCTGCTGGGGGCAGATAAAAAGTATTGTAGTGCACATGCGCAGGCGGGCTTTAACCTTTCCTTGCGCATTACAGTACTTTGATCAGTCCTGAACAGGGCTGATCAAAGTACGCCTGGGCAGGGCCGCAATGCCGGCCTGTGTGGATGATGTAGGACACATCATCAATACTGGGCTGGGTAGAAGGAGGATGGAGATCGCAGCAGAGAGGAGGCGCCAGACCAGTGAGCAGCGACACCCATCAGACTGGACCACCCCCTAGCGGAGTATAATAAAGGGATTTTTTTACGTTCTACAGAGCGGCCTGGGCTCTTATATACAGTATTCTAGAATACAGTATATAAGAGCTCACTGGTGGTGGCTGCAGCTTATAGGGGCCAAATCTGGTGACAGGTTCCCTTTAACTGTTGCTGTTTTATCTTGATCTTGTGCCTATAACAATATTGTTACTCAGCCCCCATCATGCGTCAATATTCCCTGTATATTCAGCAGTATGTTCAAGGATCGGGAGAATCAAGATGAATGAAATGTTGGAGAGCGAGGGTTCTTCACACATCTCAAATCTGCATATTGCAAATTTGGCACACACTCTACTTACTACACGCTCAGCAGTAAAACTTCGAATCTAAGGGGTACTTTGCACGTTGCGACATCGCTAGCTGATGATAGCGATGCCGAGCGCGATAGCACCCGCCCCCGTCGCACATGCGATATCTTGTGATAGCTGCCGTAGCGAACATTATAGCTACGGAAGCATCACACCGACTTACCTGCCCTGCGACGTTGCTCTGGCTGGCAACAGGCCTCCTTCCTAAGGGGGCGGGTCGTGCGGCGTCACAGCGACGTCACACGGCAGGCGGCCAATAGAAGCGGAGGGGCGGAGATGAGCGGGACGTAAACATCCCGCCCACCTCCGTCCTTTCCGCATAGCCGGTGGACGCAGGTAAGGAGAAGTTCCTCGCTCCTGCGGCTTCATACACAGCGATGTGCGCTGCCGCAGGAGCGAGGAACAACATCGTATCTCCTATTGATGCGACATTATGAAAACGACCGACACTACACAGATCACCGATTTTCAATGCTTTTGCGATCGTTTATCGGCGCATCTAGGCTTTACACGTTGCGACCGGCGCCGGATGTGCTTCACTTTCGATTTGACCCCGACGATGTCGCAGTGTGCAAAGTACCCCTAAGGCTATGCTCACAGAATATTTTAACCAGATTTTTATGTGCCTTCGCTTTAAAATCCAGGCAGATGTGCAGTGGATGCTTCGTGAATTTGCACAAGTATTAATTGCCACAAATTTCCACATGGCTAGTATGCAGGCTAGAGCTTGAGTAATTGGTTGCGAGTAGCTATCCTTGCAGAATTCTTTTTCCTGCAGCAATTTTCCTTGTGAACGAGGCTATGTGTTTTGTGTGGCTTTCAGCTCAAATTCTAGTAATGTCCATTTGCTGTGGATTTCCCCTATTGCTGCATTAGATTGCAGGAGGTCCCCAGCAGACAGATCCCTATGGGTATACGCTAATAATGCTGGTGTGAACAGAGGCCACCCCTGACATTCTGCATCACTCGGCACCTTCCTCCACTCATCTTGTGTGCCGGTAATTTGGTGGAGCTGGTGGAGTAATTGGCTCCATTATTGCAGGAGCTCGGTGGCTGAACACTCATCTGGAGACAGATTCTGCTCCGCGTCTCTTCTGAGATTATGCTGTTGAGGTGAAAATCTAAAAACTAATCAGGTTTTTGCCTGCCTAGAAGACAAATCATGTTCCAGGGTGGTGAAATGGTCTTGGTTGCTGGGTTACTAGGCAATTATCTACTGGAAGGGGCTCCCGAATCGGCGATGATGACAGGAGGCTCAAAGTAAATGGAGGAGCAGAGATGAGACAATCCCCAGCTCCTTGCAAACTGAAGAGGAGGCTGGAGGAACCCGGTGCTTAGCACATCTAAGTAATGCCTCTGTCAAGTGGATCAATAAAACAGACACATCGGAAGGCGACGTCACCGCCGCCAGGATTCCTGCACAGATCTCTCCGTGCTTTATATATACCGTATTTTTCATTTTACAGTAGCATGCAAAAGTTTGAGCACCCCTGGTCAAATTTACTGATATTCTGAACAATTAAGCAAGTTGAAGATGAAATTATCTGTAAAAGCCATAAAGTTAAGGATAACACATATCCTCTGCATTTTAGACAAATATATTATATATATATATATTTTTATTTTTTTTAAAATTTTTAAATTCACAACAAAAAATAAAGTTGGCCAATGCAAAATATTGGGTACCCTGCATGGTTAGTACCCTGCAGCACCCCCCTTTGGCAAGTATCAAAGCTTGTAAATGTTTTTTGTAGCCAGCCAAGAGTCTTTCAATTCTTGTTTGAGGGATTTTCAGGCTTTCTTCCTTGGAAAAGTCTTCTTGTTCTGTGAGATTCCTGGGTCCTCTTGCATGCACTGCTCTTTTGAGGTCTAGCCACAGATTTTCAATGATGTTCAGATCAGGGGACTGTGAGGGCCATTGTAAAACCTTCAGCTTCTACCTTTTGACATAGGCTAATGTGGATTTTGAATTGTGTTTAGGATCCTTATCCATTTGTAGAAGTCATCCTCTTTCCAACTTCAGCTTTTTTACAGATGGTGTTATGTTTGCTTGAAAAATTAGTTAAACTTTTTTTTTTTAAACTTTGAATTTTTATTGAGATTTTCAATTTACGTTTTTCATACATAAAATAAAACATAAAATTCACAATTCTTATCGAACCTAGACAAACAATGACAGGACAGGTGAGGAGGGTTAGGAGGGGAGAGGAGAAATAGGAGGGAAGAGGGAAGGGTTTCAAGAGTCCATGCTCCTTCCATAGGACCAATAGGCCTCAGTCTCACAGATCCTCCTGTCCCGCAAAGTAGTCCCATGGTGCCCACACGGCCTGGAAGCGGTCAACTGTGTCATGCAATAGTGCCGTGAGATGTTCCATGCGTCTAACGTCCAGTAATCTATACTTGAGGCTCTGGAGTGAGGGTGTCCCTGGCTGCCTCCAATTCTTTGCAATTAAGCATCTGGCCGCCGTAAGGATGTGGGACAAAAGCTTAGAGGCCGTTTTTCCCAATCCCCCATTCCCAAGACCCAGAACATAGATCAGGGGATCAAGATCAACCTCTATATATAGTACTTTATGGATCAACCCTCTAACCCGCTCCCAGAAGGGGACTATCCCTGGACAGGACCAGAATATGTGCAGAATGGTGCCCCTGCCTCCCCCGCATCTCCAGCAACAAGCCGGTATGGAGGGGTCTATGCCATGAAGGAAATCTGGAGTGTGGTACCAAAATAGCAAAATTTTATAGATATTTTCCTTATATAGTGTGCATATTGACGTCTTGGCGGCGTTTCCCCAGATTGCTGCCCATTCCTGAGGAAGTATCCGCCTTCCCAATAGAGACTCCCATTTCCGCATGTATGGAAAAGACCCCTCGGGCCCCTCCCGTGAATCAGAAAGCAAAATGTAAATTTCCGAAATCAGCCCCTTAGTATCAGTGCCCCTTCTGCAAATTTTCTCAAAATCTGTGGGAATCGAGGCCCCTGCCCTGCCAAACAAGGAGCCAGCCAAGTCTCTGATCTGCAGATATTGGAAAAACTCTCGATTAGAGAGAGAGAATTTATCTCTAAGGTACTCAAAGGAATGGATCTGCATTGTACTTCCATCTATAATGTCTGCAAATCTGAATAGACCTGCCTTGAGCCAGGGGTGCACCATGTCCGACTCCAGACTGCTTGGGAGCAAGGGTTGGTATATGAAGGACACCAGAGGGGAGCAGGGGGATGCCAAAGGAAATCTTCTAATGCAAAATGCCCAGAGGTCCCTAGTGAACTGCATCGGTCCAAGAAGAGGGGGGGGCGAATCACACTGGGCCGGGGGCCACAGGAGCGCGTTTGGATGTATAGGCGCCAGCCAAAGTTTTTCAATCTCAGTCCACCTGTTGTATGCCCAAAGGGACACCCAACAGGGGATCCTCCTAAGATGGGCCGCCCAATAGTATTTTAGGATGTCTGGGACAGAAAGAAAGCCCCCCCCTGTTTCTCCGAGCCATCAACACCTCCCTGGCCACCCTATGACGTTTGTTACACCAAATAAATCTAAGGATAGCCGCCTGAAGGGACTTCAGCTCCTTTATTGGTACCTTAACTGGGAGGGTTTCAAAGAAATATAATAATTTTGGGAGCAAGCTCATTTTAACCGCCGCAATGCGCCCCATCCACGAAAGAGGGAGGGGCAACCACTTGCTCAAAAGAGTTCTCAGCTCTCGGAAAAGGGGGGGGAAGTTAAGGTTATAGAGGGAATCATAAGTAGATGTGAGGTTAACCCCCAGGTACTTGACCGCATCTGTCTTCCAACGAAACTTAAAATTCAAACGCAGGTAATCCAGGGCCACCGGGTCGAGATTCAAGGGCATTGCCTCCGTTTTGCTAGAGTTGATCTTATACCCCGAAAGGCTCCCGTACCTACCCAAGGTGCACATTAAAATTGGAAGGGACACATGGATGTTAGTAAGTGTAATGAGCACATCGTCGGCAAAAAGTGAGATTTTAAACGGTTTATTCCTGACCAGGACCCCCGAGATGTCTGGGTTGCTCCTGACCGAGGCCGCGAGGGGCTCTATGCATAGTGCAAAAAGGAGGGGGGACAGGGGGCACCCCTGCCTGGTGCCATTGGAGATGAGAAAAGGCTTAGAGATGTGGAGGGGGAGTTTGATAGAGGCCGTAGGAGCGCTATACAGGGACTTCAAGGCCCGCATAAAGCCACCCGAGATCCCAAAGACCTCCATTGTCTTGAAGAGAAAAGGCCACGCAAGGCGGTCAAAAGCCTTCTCTGCATCTAGACTCAACACCAACGCCTGTTGCTTCGTCCGATTTGCCACATCCACCAGGTCTATGACCTTCCTGGTGTTGTCCCCCCCCTGACGGCAAGGGACAAAACCCACCTGGTCTTTATACACGAGTTGGGGCAACCATCGATTAAGCCTGGCCGCCAAGAGCTTGGTGAACATCTTCAAATCGGAGTTCAAAAGGGCTATTGGTCTATAATTAGCACAGTCCAATGGGTCCCTGGGTGGCTTGGGCAGGAGGATTAAATGGGAGTGTAGCATGGATGGAGGGATAGGGTCACCCTGAAGGAAAGAGTTAAACAAGGCGGCCATGTGTGGGAGGAGCTCCGCCGCAAACACTTTGTAATAAAAATAAGTAAAGCCGTCCGGGCCCGGTGACTTCCCGCCAGGCAGGGCTTCCAGAACTTGCTCCAGTTCCTCTGTAGTAATCTCTTCATTCAAAGCCGCGGCTGCTCCGCAAGGCAGTGAAGGGAGCTCAAGGGCCGAAAAATAGTCCCCAAGTGCCCCAGCCCCGCGCGAAGCCATGCCCGGGGGAACCGGAAGGTTATAAAGCTTGTTGTAGTAATTGAAAAAAATGTCAGCTATTGAAGCGGGGTGATAGTGGATAGTGCCCTTTTCGTCGCGCAGAGCCTGAGGGCATGAGGATGTAGCGCGCTCCTTAAGCTGCCTGGCGAGTAAGGTATGAGCCTTATTACTCCTTTCATAGTATCTTTGTTTGGAAAAGGTTAGCAATTTTTCTGCTCTGCCAATTGCCAAGTCTCTCAACTTTTCCCTAAGGCTGATGACTCTCCTAAGAATAGTCAGTGATGGGGCAGCCGCCAGTCTCCCCTCCTGTAGCTTAAGATGGGCCGTTATAGAGTCCCGCTGGCTTGTGGCATTCTTTTTAGCCCTGGCGCCCTCTCTAATGCATAGTCCCCTCATCACTGCCTTGTGAGCTTCCCAGAGTGTTGCCGGCGACGTGACCGTGCCCGTGTTCAACTGAAAGAATTCGACCAGTTGCTTATTTAAAAAGGCCCTAGTGTCGGGATTTTTGATCAGAGATTCATTAAGGCGCCAATGCTGAGGCCTAGGTCGAGGACCATCTTTCTTGAAGTCCATTATGAGTGGGGAATGGTCTGACCACGTAATGGATCCCATTTCCACCCTCTCAAGACGCCCCAGCAGCTGTGAGTCAATGAAAAAATAGTCTATTCTGGTGTGCGTCTGATGCGGATGCGAGTAGAAGGAAAAGGCCTTCTCTCCCGGGTGGTCCACCCTCCAAGCGTCGTATAAAGCCCCTGATCTAATGAGCCTACGAAAGTCCCGGGACAAATTTTTCAAAGCACCCGATGGAGGGTGTCCACCCACAGAGAGTCTGTCGGCCACCTCCGAAAAAGGGATGTTAAAGTCTCCCCCCAACACCGTAGAGGCCGGTGCCAGTCCGCCTATCAGATCGAGTATTTTCTTAAGAAAGCGTATCTGCCCTTCATTAGGTGCATAAATGTTGGCCATTATGTGCGGGGATCCCCCCAGTTGGCCCTCCAGAATCACATATCTACCCTCTGGATCGCAGTGAGAACCCGTAATTTGTAGAGGACAACTGGAGGATATTAAAATAGCAACTCCCCCCCTCTTGGAGCCCGAGTAAGCCGAGTAATGGATGGGAAAGCGGTGGGACGCAAATTTGAAAGTGTTTGATTCCACAAAATGTGTTTCTTGGATAAAGGCTATGTCTGCACCTGATGTTTTCAGTTCCTGTAGCAGCAATTTCCTCTTACGGGGTGAATTCAGACCTTTTACGTTAAGAGAGATAATGCGGGTCATATCTAAAACTTAGAAGTAAGAAAAAGCTAATGGCACACCTATACCGTCGGGGGCATGACTTCCCCTGTGAAGCCGGCCAGAGGAGATGGTCCATACGACAAAGGGCCGCAGCTCCCAGGGACTCTAGAAGGGGTGGTACCTGAAAGGACACATAAGGAAAAAACATCGGGGAGGGGGGAAGACAAGGACAAACATAGAAATGAACATGAATTAAGAACATTAACCAAAATGCATAAACCTTAGGCATAGATTCCCGGGGGGTCAACCCGGAAGGGAGAGACCTAGAGGGAGGTTCCCCAACCCGTCTGAGCTAAGAGAGCCACCCACCTCACTCCCCAGTAGCCCTCCCACGGGGGTCAGTCCAGTGGGCACGGGCCCGTGCCAAAAGGAAACAAGGGAAAAAAAAACAAAACAAAAAACCTCAACCACTAACTCCAAGTAAGGGGACCGGGCTCCCACCAACCCCCCTACCACCCACGGCATCATTGTGGCTACAGCCCCCCCCCTTATGCAGCTCAACAGACCCAGAGGGCCGCAGATGACACAATGGACAGTCAGAGGCTTGCTGTAGAGAGAGTCACAGTATCACAAAGCATGCTCAGCCACTGGTATAAGAAATAGGCACCAACCAGGTTAAGAAGTGTCCTCAACGGTGAGCCGGGGAGGGGGGCGACCCGCGGCCCCTACCTCCTCTCCCCCCCAAAGCCCCACGCCCTCCACCCCTCACCTTGGACCACACGGGAGGGGGCGGCCCTTCCAACCTTTGCAAGTCCCAATCTGGGATACAGACCGCTGGAATGTCCAGTGCTTCACAGAACAGAGTGGTATCTGCTGGAGTGCGAAGGGTCGCCGATTTACCCCCTCTGCGCGCTGTTAGTGCAAACGGGTAACCCCAGCGGTATGGAACCTGGTGCTCCTTCAGGCTCGTGAGGAGGGGTTTGAGGTGCCGCCTTTTCTGGAGTGTGATGCGAGAAAGATCCGGGAAAAGCTGGATTTCCTTGCCATTGAACACAGGTGCCGTGCGCCTCATTCTAGCCTTAGCCATGATCAGTTCTTTGGTGGAGAAGTCGTGAATGCAACAAATGATGTCCCGGGGTTGGGTGGATAAATTCTTTGGCTGTAAAGCCCTGTGTGCCCTGTCCAGCTTGATGATGTTAGAAGGGGGAGCGTCCAACACTTCATTAAAGATGGATTGTAGTATGGAGTTTGTGTCCTCGGGCCCATCTGACTCTGGGACCCCCCTCACACGGACATTGCAACGGCGTCCTCTGTTGTCGAGATCCTCTATGTGAGACTGCATATCCTCCATTATTTTTTGTTGCGATGTTGCCAGTTTGTGTAATTCTGATACATGGGATCTGGTGATGTCATGCTCTTCCTCCAGGGATTCAATTCTGCTAGACAATTGCTGCAAATCTCTCCTCACTTCAGCTATTTCTGACCTGCAAGTTGCTTTAACCTCACGTATGAGGCATTGAAAGTCCTCTTTAGAAGGAAGTTTACTTATGAAATCATGCATGTCCTTATAGAAGGTGTCTGGCCCTTTAAGGTGAGCACCTGCAGTAATAGACGCTGGAGTTTTAGTCTGGTGCTGGGAAAGCTGGGGAGGTTGATCTCCACACCGAGGCCCAGAGGGGGGAAGCAGGCTGCTCTGTTCCCTGATATTACCAGCTGTGGCTGCAGTCCCTTCTCCCGGCAGTGGGGAGGGCTGCCCCCCGACCTCCACCTTATCTCCCACAGCCACTATGTGCTCCTGGGCCTGCTGCTGCTGTGCCTGAGGATCCGATGCAGTGCAGGGCTGCTGAGCCAAGGCATCCCCTGTTGGATCTGCTGCAGAGACTCCTCCACTTTCCCCTGTGTCCCCGCTCACCCACTCCTCCTTCTCTTGCTGCTTAGCAGGCCGGGCCAGTGCCTCCATTTTCCCTCCATGCTCCTGGAAAGATGGCGTCCGGGCCTCCCCTGGACCCTGTTCCAGGCCCAAGAAAGTATAAATTAGTTAAACTTTAATTGAATCCATTCTTCCCTCTACCCGTGAAATGTTCCCAGTGCCATTGGATAGAACACAACCCAAAGCATGATTAATCCACCCCCATGCTTAATGGTTGGCGAGATGTTCTTGTCATGACATTCTGTCTCCTTTTTTTCCCCAAACATTTGGTTTGACCATTGTGGCCAAGGAGTTCTATTTTAACCTTATCAGTTAACACGACTTGTTTCCAAAATACATCAGTCTTGTTTAGATGTTATTTTGCATACTTCTGATGCTAAATTTTATAGTTAGGACGCAGGAGAGGTTTCCTTCAGATGACTCTTCCATGAAGGCCATTTTTCTGTAGGTGTCGCTGAACAGTAGAACAATGTACCACAACTCCAGAGTCGGCTCAATCTTCCTGAAGGACTTTTGCAGTGAAGTGAAGGTTCTGATTTGCCTCTCTAGCAATCCTACGAGCAGCTCTCACAGAAATTTTGCTTGGTTTTCCAGACCTTATCCTGACCTCCACTGTTTCTGTAAGTGCCATTTCTGAATTACTTTTCGAACTGAGGAAAGGGCAACTTGAAAACTCTTTGCTATTTTCTTCTAGCTTTCTTCTGCTTTGTGGGCCCTCACCATTTTAATTTTCAGAGTGCTAGGCAGCTGCTTTGAAAAACCCATGGCTGTTGTTTTGTTTGCACAAGCTTAGAGGAAGCTGGGTTTTTATAAGGCCCCTTTCACACGTCAGTGATTCTGGTATGTT
This sequence comes from Anomaloglossus baeobatrachus, assembly GCF_048569485.1. Lineage (NCBI taxonomy): Eukaryota > Metazoa > Chordata > Amphibia > Anura > Aromobatidae > Anomaloglossus > Anomaloglossus baeobatrachus. Next base: position 31,555,374 of record NC_134362.1, read on the forward strand.
TGTGCTTTTTTTTAAACGTACCAGAATCACTGACATACGCAGACCCATTATAATGAATGGGTCTGCTCACACGTCAGTGATTTTTCACTGCACGTGTCTCCGTGCGGCGTACCCGCGTGTGCGTGATTGCTGCATGGAGACATGTCCATTTTTTTCTGGCATCACTGATGTCCCACGGACCACGCAGTGGTGTGGTCCGTGAAACACGTGCCAGAAAAAAACGTGCTTTTAAAATAATAAACATTTTTACTCACCCGGCTCCAGCGATGTCCTCTGCAGCCCGTGCAGCTTGCTGCTTCTGTGCCGGCTCATTACTGTCGCGCATCTTAATGATGCACGACACAGCCGACTCGGAAGCAGCTCCTGCAGGGGTCACCGCCGGCCGAATGCTGCACCGCGGGAGGATTCAGCACCATGGACAGCGGGAGCGGGCGCAGGTGAGTTGATTTCTAAGTGCAATCACGGGCCACGGATAACGGAGCCCGGATTGCACTTAGACAACCCACGTGTGCCGTGATTCACGGCACACGCAGGGACATGTGCGTGTTTTACACGCCAGTGAAAAACGTCACTGTTTTTCACTGACGTGTGAAACGGGCCTTAAGCTGTGAAATTTGCATCACCTGCCCTTTCCTAACTATGATAATGAACAAGCCACAAACCTAATAGGCTAATTAAGGTCTGAAATGATAGTCAAAGTTATCTGAGCACACAAATCTCCAAGGGTGTTCAAACTTTTGCATCGGCCCATTTTCATTTTTGTAGTTTTTAAAATGTTAAAGATGAAAATATTTTTTTTTGTTCTTACCTAAAATATAAAGGAAATGTGTCATCTTTAACTTTATGCCTTTTAGAGATCATTTCATTTTCAACTTGATGAACTGTTCACAATAACAGTAATTTTGACCAGCGGTGCTCAAACATCTGCATGCATAGCACTTTGTATTCATGTATGTATATATATATATATATATATATATATATATATATATATATATATATATATATATATATATATATTATATTATATAATATATATATATTATATAATATAATATATATATATTTTATATATATATATATATATATATACACACACATTTTTATATATATATATATATATATATATATATATATATATTAATAACTATTATTAGTACTGTAGACAAGAGATACATCAAGAAAAAAAAACAAAAACCTGCATTTTGGAAGCAGCTTTTTAAGTGCCAAAAGTGTCAAAATAACTTGAGTGAGGCTAAAATATAAAGGCTAAAAAAAGGATAAAAACACCAAAAGTAAAGCAACGCTTCTTCCAGCAGCGAGAAGGCACCTGGCAAAGCGTGGGAGGATATAAAGATTAATAGCGGGGAAATTCTGGGGTTAGTAAGGCTTAATTACAGAAACCTCGTTTCCAGCTTTAGATTCTTAATCTTTTTATCGCAAAGAAAAAATCCTTCTCAGGTCACGAACTCCTTCTTCCCCCCCAAAATAAACCAGTCAAAACAGTCAACTGAAGAACAGAGATCCAGCAAGAAGCGCAGCAGCAGCTGGTCACTAGACCTCGGTTTCTGATGACTAATTTGCATAACAAGAACGGCAAGGACAGAATCATGGTCTATAGGGTCTGCAGGGCGAGATAAAGTGAGCCCCCGCTGATGGGTCGAATGGAAGATTAGCCCCACTGGGCCATGTAAATGAGATCTTACAGGTTTTGACAGTATCCGCCGCACAAAACTATCAGCATCGAGACCAGAGGCTGCGGATTATTTCTACACTCATCACACGAGTAGAGAATATATAGAGCAGAGATGGTTCTTTTCACACTAGATCTGAGACAGACAGACAGACAGACAGACAGACAGACGATAAGAACACCCCGGCCTCACCATTTGTGGTTGACGTCCATAATAAAATTTAAAAATAAGCCTTAAAATATCTATTTTTTCCATGTCTCACTAAAAGGGGTATTTCCATTTATTTTTGGAAGAGGACAGACCTCTTCATATTCTTATGATGCCCGTATATCTTATATTACTGTGAGCTCAGGCAAGTGTTCATGTGTTCCCTATGGGGAGAGAGGAGTAAGCTGCCTTTTGGCTTGAGAATTTATGTCGCATAATCCTTCTCGGGAGACATCATGCACATAACAGTTAGCCGAACCTACTGATCATCTAAAGTGTATAGAGATCTTCAATATCAAGAGGCCATCACCATGGTTTTTCCATTAAGTGGGACCCCCAAGTTACCCTCTTTGATGGGAAAGTAAAAATAACTCCATAGGAAAAATAACAGCTCAGCTTTGTAGTCCCATCATTTATGAACATTGTCCAATATACAATCCCCAGCCAATAATAAAGTGAAGTCAAAGCCTGGAGATATACCGTAGCTTTAAGGGATCCAGCCAGCAGGATTTTCATATATAAAGTAAAGCCGGTGCTATACTGGTGTCATCATGCTGAATGTAAGCATACCTTATGTTCTGAGATTGGAGGTTTTATTACAGAAATATGAGCAAGTAAAGTTCCAGCAATGCACTGATATTTGATTGACAGGTGCAACAGGAAGGGAATATGTGGGTAGGGTCTTTCAATCTATTCCTGCGCCGGAATTAACATCCATGACGGCAACTGGGTTAGGAAGTCCAGGCAGCAGACAGGGGTGGGAATAGATAGCAAGCCCCGACCCACATATTTCCTTCCTGTTGCACCTGTCAATCAAATATCAGTGCATTGCTAGAACTTTACTTGCACATATTTCTAAAATAAAACATCCAATCTCTGAATAAAAGCTCTGCTTACATTCAGCATCCGAGCGCCAATATAAAGTAAAGCCAGTGCTATATATGAAAATCCTGCTGGGTGGTTCCCTTTAAGGCTATGTGCACATGTTGCTGATTTGGAGCAGAAGTCTTCTGCAGAAAATAAAAGCACCAAAAAACGCATGCAGTCTTGCTGCGTTTTTTTTTACCCACGTGGTTTTTTTTTTAGTGATGGTAATGGCGGGAAGGGCTAAAAAAAAAAGAGAAAAAAAAAAAAACAGGAAAAAAGCGCTCCAACAATTGACATACTGCAATTTTTTTCTGCACCAAATCTGCGAAGGAAAAAAACCAAAGCAACGCACGCACAGAGCTTCAGAAATCTCATAGACTTAGCTAGCTTAAGGCTAGGCATGCAGATTTTGGTGCAGATTTCTCAAAATAACAGCACATCACAAAAACACACAATGTGCACAGGCTCTAAAAGAGGAACATCCCTTTAATAAACTCATCTGCTAATAACATTGATATGGAAACACAAGCTCATTTGTTATTGCAGATCAGGAAATTAGCAGTGGTCAGTGGGATGTGTATGGCTAGGTTCACATTTCCGTTGTTTTGCATCAGTCACATGCGTTGCTTGACGCTTGTCACCGATGCGTTGTACAACGGATGACAAGAATATTAGAATTCATTGTCGGACTCCGTTGTAAAAGAGAGAATGATCAGCCGATCGTTCACAATAGCCGTCCGGCTTTTGAGAGCGAACAGATGATCTCCCGGCGGCCGGCTAATGAGAGCGATCAGCCGATCGCTCACAGCAGCCGGCCGCCGGGTGATCAGCCCGATCGCTCACAGCAGCCGGCCGCCGGGTGATTAGCCGATCGCTCACAGCAGCCAGCCGCCGGGTGATCAGCCGATCGCCCACAGCAGCCGGCCGCCGGGTGATCAGCCCGATCGCTCACAGCAGCCGGCCGCCGGGTGATTAGCCGATCGCTCACCGCAGCCAGCCGCCGGGTGATCAGCCGATCGCCCACAGCAGCCGGCCGCCGGGTGATCAGCCGATCGCTCACAGCAGCCAGCCGCCGGGTGATCAGCCGATCGCCCACAGCAGCCGGCCGCCGGGTGATCAGCCGATCGCCCACAGCAGCCTGCCGCCGGGTGATCAGCCGATCGCTCACAGCAGCCAGCCGCCGGGTGATCAGCCGATCGCTCACAGCAGCCGGCCGCCGGGTGATCAGCCGATCACCCACAGCAGCCGGCCGCCGGGTGATCAGCCGATCGCTCACAGCAGCCAGCCGCCGGGTGATCAGCCGATCGCTCACAGCAGCCAGCCGCTGGATGATCAGCCGATCGCTCACAGCAGCCGGCCGCCGGGTGATCAGCCGATCGCTCACAGCAGCCGGCCGGTGATAAGCTGATCATTCGGCCGCCGAGAATGTGGGCGGGGGGCGAAGTGCGGGGTGGGTGGAGCCGAGCGGGGCTATGTGGCGCTGAGGACGTAAGTGCCGGGGACTGCACTGCATGGCTGGGGACAGGAAGGTGTGTGTGTGTGTGTGTGTGTGTGTGTACATGCCGAGTGCAGGAGGGGGCGGAGCCGAGCGGGGAAGTGTCGGGCTCCCTGCACACGTAGCCAGGGTAAATATCGGGTAACCCTGTGAACCCTGATCGTGGGGCTGCAGCCTTATTACCTACAAAGTTATATACTTATTACTGCTACATTCTTACTGTTGTATTTTGTTACTATTATTACAATATTGTTGTTTCAGTATCAAAATATTTAACCTTCTGTTTTACAGCAATTAAGGACCGAGGGCAGATGGCTCTCCGCCAAATTACAGAAGCCTATAGGGAATCTGCAAACATATGGTTCATGCACACGGCGGTACAGGGAGGACTTGTATAATGGATGCATAAAATAGGCGACTTATAGGTCCCGGCAGCAGTAGGCAGCTCATCTCCCACAACCAGAGCCATATAATGAATAGCTTACAGCAGAAATATACAGTTTACCTGTAGTTATGTGCCGTGAACAGCTCCCGGGAGAATCTATTACATCTGTCCCTCTAGTATTTGCATTTACCAAGGATGTAATAGGAGTTAACTTCATGGCGCCGCTGTTAAGACTGCAGCAAAGCAAAAATCCGAGACAACCTATTTCTTGAGGTCACAGCACATGCTGATGTCGATGTTTTGTAGAGAGTTAGGGAAAGTTCACACATTGAGGATCTGATGCCGATCTTGTTCTGAAATCCTGGCCTTTTGTGCAATCCGAGAATAAGACGTATGGTGATTAGCTTTTTATTACCCACAGACAAGCCCCAATGAATAAGGTTAATTATTTTATGGATCAACATCACTTCATGATGCAGATCCCTGGATCCTGTAGTAAGATCTATAAATATTCCAAATTAAAAGTAATCACCAATGCAAAGGATAGTTAAAAACTTGCGGATCAGTGAGAATCCACCTCCTAAGACCACACTATGTACGAGCCGAGACCAGACTATGTGCAAGCCGTGTCTTCATTACCAGTGAAATGTTCCTTGACTTGAGGACCTTGTCCAGTGACTTCATTGTTGATTTACCCATTGCAATCCCGGCAACATGGCTCTAAAATGCCACATTGGAAAGGACTACTGAATAAGTGCTGTATTTGGGTATCAGTGGTGATCCCATAGTTCCACATGGCCATCGCATCATCTTGAATGGGCATTTCAGAACCAGATTCTCGAAATTTAAGTGTGGCACCTTCCTTCCTAGGACCAAAACGAGAAAAATAAAATAATCCATGCACAGATAACCGACCCCTAGAAGTGCCATGACCGGTCATCATACTGGACACACTGACTTGTCAGCAATAAGTCCACTTTAATAAGTCCAGCTCAGTCTACAAAACCCATTTACATATACTGTATTGTGTGCAGCCACAGGCAGTAGCGTTATCAGTTCCTACGTATATTCATTGTATAGAAAATGCCAGGAAGGGGGTCTGATGTAATAATTTTGGAAAACTATGAAACAAGTTTAGCTTCATGTTTCAAGCAGGCCAGTGGTAACTTAACCTGGATCCATTGGTTATATATGTACTAATAGGGGAGAGGCTGCGACAATAGGCTTTAGATGGTTTTCTTATTTCAGGCACTAATTAGTACATGATTGACAGACTTGATCTGGTAAATTTGGAACAATGGGCATTAATAGCTGGTTATCATTCTAAGGCACAGAAAGGGTTATGCAGTTGGTATATGGAGCACAGACTGGTGATAAATCTGGTAGACAAAAGATATTGACTTCTGCCAGGTGTGACCGGGACACATTTGAGATGAACAGTGACGAACTGAAAGTTATAAAGGATTTCAACCTACTCGGATCAATGATCACTCAAGATGCCACCGGAAGAATTGCAATGGGCAAATCAACAATGAAGTAACTGGACAAGGTCCTGAAATCAAGGAACATTTCACTGGTGATGAAGACAAGGCTTGTACATAGTCTGGTCTCAGCTTGTACATAGTCTGGTCTTCTCTGTAGTAACATGGATGTGAAACCAGGACAACAAAGGAACAAGACAGAAGACGAATCAATGCCTTCGAAATGTGGTGCTGGAGAAGGATGTTATCAACACCATGGATGGCAAGAAGAACAAACAAATCAATTTTGGAATAAATCTAGCCAGACATGTCACTAGAAGCAAAGATCACCAAGCAACGACTTGTCTACTGTGGACAAATCATATGAAGAGATCTATCACTGGAGAAGCACATCATACTCTGAAGAAAAAAAGGTACAACGCGAAGAGGAAATCAGCAACCTGATGGCTTTATACTATCAAGATAAGGGCGTAGAAGACCCTGGTGGATCTATCTAGGTGGAGAAGACCCTGGTAGACCTATTTAGGCGGAGAAGACCCTGGTGGACCTATCTAGGTGGAGAAGACCCTGGTGGACTTATCTAGGTGGAGAAGACCTTAGTTGGACCTATCTAGGTGGAGAATACCTAAGTTGGACCTATCTAGGCGGAGAAGACCCTGGTGGACCTATCTATGCGAAGAAGACCTTGGTTGACCTATCTATGCGGATAAGACCCTGGTGGACCTATCTATGGGGAGAAGACCCTGATGGACCTATCTATGCGGGGGAGACCCTTGTGGACCTATCTAGGTGGCGAAGACCCTGGTGGACCTATCTAGGCGGAGAAGACCCACCTATCTAGGCGGAGAAGACCCTGGTGGACCTATCTAGGAGGAGAAGACCCTGGTGGACCTATCTAGGCGGAGAAGACCCTGGTGGACCTATCTAGGAGGAGAAGACCCGGGTGGACCTATCTATGGGGAGAAGACCCTGGTGGACCTATCTATGCGGAGGAGACCCTGGTGGACCTATCTAGGAGAAGACCCTGGTGGACCTATCTAGGAGGAGAAGAACCTGGTGGACCTATCTAGGCGGAGGAGACCCTGGTGGATCTATCTAGGCGGAGAAGACCTTGGTGGACCTATCTAGGTAGAGAAGATCATGGTGGAGCCATCTAGACTGCGCAAGATTGATCTTCGTACAGAATGGCCATCCATCAAGTCGCCACGGCTTGAGATTGAGCTGAACGCCTTTAAAAGAAAAGAAAGATATATTACATAGTCTTGGCAACTGCATAACAAACAATAAGCAGGAGCTTTGTATAGAATACCTGGCACAAACCTCTATATTAGATATATGGGGCACAGAATGGTTGTATATCGGGTATATAGGACACAGACTGGCCACAATATATGTGAAATAATAGGCAGGAACCAGTTATTTTCTGCCAAGCACGGAATATTGAAAACAATGGGCATGACCTGGTTTACTTATAATGTAGCTTAGAAGAGGCTTTGTTTTTTTTTTTATTAAAGGGACAAACCCAGTATATAGACCTTAGAATAGACGGTAGCTGTGGAGCTATGAGAAGTATATCCTGCGCTTTAAGCCCTGGGAGATTTCATCTAATATAATTAGCTTGCAGAAAAGAAAAACTCATAACAGAAGCAAATCCTGGTGGACAGCGGCTTGTGTCCCTGGGGGGTCCCGGCAAGAAAGCCGATATCTATTATACAGATACCCGACACCTTGGGCAGGACATAATTGGAGATAATGCCTGTATTCATAGCCTCAAATAGCAGGAAAAGGATAATAGTAGCCAACTATTTGCAAGCCAACAAGGAGACCATTAGATGCACCATCTGCCGGAAGATCAATCCTACCTGAAGGTTTCCTGCTCCTCGTCAAAATGTGACACTCAGATCCAACCTGTGCTGCGAGATTAAAGAAAATGGTCCGAGCTGCTAGAAGACTACAAGTCCCAGCATCCCTCTACCTGAAAAATCATGTATCTATCCCAGAATGAAAAAGACCTAGACATTGGCAGCAAAAAACACATATATTAGGAGCAGAGAGAGTATAGAGAATAATAAATGCGGTATTAATATTCATCCTGCACTTTTGTCATTAGATATTGGATGACAAAAAGTTCATCTAGCATTACAGTTCCAACAGCGGCTATCATCACAGTAATGTATATTAACAGTGACTGCACCAGCAGGATAGTGAGTGCAGCTCTGGAGTATAATACAGGAGGTAACTCAGGATCAGTACAGGATAAGTAATGTATGTACATAGTGACTGCACCAGCAGAATAGGGAGTGCAGCTCTGGAGTATAATACAGGATGTAACTCCAGAAAGTACAGGATAAGTAATATATGTACACAGTGACTGCACCAGCAGAATAGTGAGTGCAGCTCTGGAGTATAATACATGATGTAACTCCAGAAAGTACAGGATAAGTAATATATGTACACAGTGACTGCACCAGCAGAATAGTGAGTGCAGCTCTGGAGTATAATATATGATGTAACTCCAGAAAGTACAGGATAAGTAATATATGTACACAGTGACTGCACCAGCAGAATAGTGAGTGTAGCTCTGGAGTATAATACAGGATGTAACTCAGGATCAGTACACGATAAGTAATGTAATGTATGTACACAGTGACTGCACCAGCAGAATAGTGAATGCAGCTCTGGAGTATAATACAGGATCTAACTCAGGATCAGTACAGGATAACTAATGTAATGTATGTACACAGTGACTGCACCAGCAGAATAGTGAATGCAGCTCTGGAGTATAATATAGGATGTAACTCAGGATCAGTAATGTAATGTATGTACATAGTGACTGCACCAGCAGAATAGCGAGTGCAGATCTGGAGTGTAATACAGGATATAACTCAGGATCAGTAAAGGATAAGTAATGTAATGTATGTACACAATGACTGCACCAGCAGAATAGTGAATGCAGCTCTGGAGTATAATATAGGATGTAACTCAGGATCAGTGCAGGATAAGTAATGTAATGTATGTATACAGTGACTGCACCAGCAGAATAGTGAGTGCAGCTCTGGAGTATAAGGGCTCATGCGCACGTAACTGCTGAATATTCTGCAGCGATTTGTCAGCACATGTGCGCGTCAAATCGCTGCAGAAACACTGCATAATGAATTCAGTTTTTCTGTACAAAAGAAGCAGATTTCTTGCGCTATGGCTGCTGCCCCCACCATAGACAGAAAGGGAGCTGCATCCATAGCGCATGGCACAATTGACATGCTCATTTTATAAAAGCACGGATTTGTGTCAAAATTTTAGCACCCAAATTGCTGCGTTCATAAAAGCAACGTGTGCAAGTCTCATGCACAATCTTCATAGATTGTGCAGGGGGTGCAGGACGCATGAATTTACGCTCCAGTGCAATACGCAGCGTAAATGCATGTAAGTACGCAACGTGCGCATAAGCCCTTACAGGATGTAACTCAGGAAAAGTACAAGATAAGTAATGTAATGTATGTACACAGTGACTGCACCAGCAGAATAGTGAGTGCAGCTCTGGAGTATAATACAGGATGTAACTCAGGATCAGTACAGGATAAGTAATGTAATGTATGTACACAGTGACTGCACCAGCAGAATAGTGAGTGCAGCTCTGGAGTATAATACAGGATGTAACTCAGGATCAGTACAGGATAAGTAATGTAATGTATGTATACAGTGACTTCAGAGCGGCCCTCACTATTCTGCTGGTGAAGTAACTGTGTACATACATTACATTACTTATCCTGGACTGATCCTGAGTTACCCCCTGTATTATACTCCAGAGCTGCACTCACTATTCTGCTGGTGCAGTCGCTGTGTACATACATTACATTACTGATCCTGTACTGATCCTGAGTTACCCCCTGTATTATACTCCAGAGCTGCACTCACTATTCTGCTGGTGAAGTCACTGTGTACATACATTACATTACTGATCCTGGACTGATCCTGAGTTACCCCCTGTATTGTACTCCAGAGCTGCACTCATTATTCTGCTGATGCAGTCACTGTGTACATACATTACATTACTTATCCTGGACTGATCCTGAGTTACCCCCTGTATTATACTCCAGAGCTGCACTCACTATTCTGCTGGTGAAGTCACTGTGTGCATACATTATATTACTGGTCCTGGACTGATCCTGAGTTACCCCCTGTATTATACTCCAGAGCGGCCCTCACTATTCTGCTGGTGAAGTAGAATACAGGATGTAACTCCAGAAAGTGCAGGATAAGTAATGTAATGTATATACACAGTGACTGCACCAGCAGAATAGTGAGTGCAGCTCTGGAGTACAATAGAGGGTATAACTCAGTATCAGTGCAGGATAAGTAATGTAAAAGACACTTTACTTTAGTTTTATATTTCTAAAGGGAACATTTCAGCTAAGCTACATCTCATTACTGCAATGTGTATATTTTTTTACATTTCATATCTGCACAATTTTAGGATTTCCATTAAAAGTAAAGTCATTATTTTTATGCTCTAAAAAATAAACATTTCTATGAAGCAGAAGTCTTTTCCCTTCCCGATTTAACAGGATTCATAAAGAATGCTGGGAATGGGAAGAGTAATTAAGTGATGAATCCACCAAATGTCCTTGATGGATATGAGGTTGTCGGGGGGCTGCGGCAGAAGCCGTCTGTTAGCGGAGGACCGCTGTGCCGCCATACTGTGTCAGCGTAACCGTGTAATAGTTTCCTGCCAGTACAGCTAGAATCATCCTATGTGCAGAGCTTCTCATATGACAAATATGTAATTAAACAAGAGGTTCATTAACACGTTACAAATTAGATACCTTCTGTCCATTCTACTCTCCGGGGACTTCTCCACCCACCCTAATAAAATATAATTATAAATAAAAAAAAAATCGTATGATGATAACAATTAACTAAACCTTCTTAATATAAACACCGTAGTTTATATTAATAAGATTTAGTTAATTGTTATCATCTAGTTCTTTAAATCAACATCCCATCTATATAATCTAATACTAAGAATCTCTACTATTTATTTATCAAGAAAGGCACTCATTGAACATGTTTAATGAATCAACTTTTACTACATGGCGTGGTAAATTTTCTCACTACTTGCACTGTAAAGAATCCATAATTTCACTAGTCACACAGTAAAGAACCCATACTCTCACTGCTTGCACTGTAAAGAATCCATAATTCCACTGCTCACACAATAAAGAACCCATACTCTCACCGCTTGCACTGTAAAGAATCCATAATTCCACTGCTCACACAATAAAGAACCCATACTCTCACTGCTTGCACTGTAAAGAATCCATAATTTCACTAGTCACACAGTAAAGACTCCATAGTCTCACTGCTTGTAGAATAAAGAATTTATAGTCCTAAAGTTCGTACTATAAAAACTCTATAATCTCACTGCTTGCACTGTAAAGAATCCATAATTTCACTAGTCACACAATAAAGAACCCATACTCTCATCGCTTGCACTGTTAAGAATCCATAATTTCACTAGTCACACAATAAAGAACCTATACTCTCACCGCTTGCACTGTAAAGAATCCATAATTTCACTAGTCCCACAGTAAAGAACCCATACTCTCACTGCTTGCATTGTAAAGAATCCATAATTTCACTAGTCACACAGTAAAGACTCCATAGTCTCACTGCTTGTAGAATAAAGAATTTATAGTCCTAATGTTCGTACTATAAAAACTCTATAATCTCACTGCTTGTACTGTAAAGAATCCATAGTTTTACTGCTTGTTCAGTAAAGAATCCATAGTCTCACTGCTCACACAGCAAAGAATCCACAGTCTTGCTGCTTATACAGTATAGAATCCATAGTTTTATTGCTCATACAGTAAAGAATCCATAGTCTAACTGCTCATACAGTAAGTAATCCATAGTATCACTGCTCACACAGTAAAGACTCTACAATCTCACTGCTCACAAAGTAAAGAATCTATAGGCTCACTGCTCACATAGTAGAGAATCCATAGTCTCACCACTCACACAGTAAAGAATAGCCATCTATGATTATGACTAAATGCAGTGAGTGACAGCTCCGCTTCCTAATAGATTGCAGGGATGTACTGGGCTGTCAGTATTGTTTATAGGATCGTCCAGCAGCCCAAACACGGGCTTTCTCCAGATATCAGCTTTCAGGGCAATTGCCTAGCTATTGAGCTGGCTGGCTATGGTTGGACCATTGCTTTTGCTGTTCTGATCTCTTTCTGCCTGATTTTGCCTTTGACTATTTGTTTGCCTAGCTCCTTTGCCTCTATCCGCACTGTTTTGATCTGACCACGGACTGTGACCTGTTTGCTCTTTTGCCTTACCCCCCTGCCTTTAACATACACTCTCGGTATTTGACGCTGGACTTCTGGACTCCTCTGTCTCACTGCAAGCCGTGAGAAGTGATGATATCCAGTGTCACACTTTATTCTAGACGGAGGAATGCCATCTTGTCATCGTTGGAGTCCTCAGTGTAAAAAATAAAAAAAAAAAATAAAAAGCCATAAATCATATTTCTGTTCTGCCCATACATATATTTATAGATTGTTTTTTTTCCTAAAGACTTAAGCGGGCTTTACACGCTACGATATCGTTAATGTTTTATTGTCGGGGTCACGTCGTTAGTGACGCACATCCGGCGTCATTAACGATATCGCAGCGTGTGACACTTATGTGCGACCTAAAACGATCACAAAAGCGGCCAAAATCGTTTGCCGCGGAGAGGTCGTCCTAAAACAAAAAATCGTTTACCTCTCATTAGCGATGTTGTTCCTCGTTCCTGCGGCAGCGCACATCGCTGTGTGTCACACCACAGGAGCGAGGAACATCTCCTTACCTGCGTCCACCGGCTATGCGGAAGGAAGGAGGTGGGCGGGATGTTACGCCCCGCTCATCTCCGCCCCTCCGCTTCTATTGGACGCCTGCCGTGTGACGTCTCTGTGACGCCCGAATGACCCGCCCCCTAAAGGTGGCTTTACACGCTACGAGATCTCGTTGGGGTCACGGAATTTGTGACGCACATCCGGCCGCTTTAGCGATGTCGTTGTGTGTGACACCTATAAGCGATTTTGAATCGTTGCAAAAACGTTCAAAATCGATCGTCGGTGACATGCCCCCCTCTTCCCAATTATCGTTGCTGCTGCAGAAACAATGTTGTTCGTCGTTCCTGCGGCAGGACACATCGCTGTGTGTGACACCACAGGAGCGAGGAACATCACCTTACCAGCGTCCACCGGAAAAAGAGGAAGGAAGGAGGTGGGCGGCATGTTCCGGCCGCTCATCTCCGCCCCTCCTTTTCTATTGGGCAGCGGTTCAGTGACGCTGTTGTGATGTCGCTGTGACGCTGAACGAACCGCCCCCTCAGAAAGGAGGCGGTTCGCTGGTCACAGCGACGTCGCAGAGCAGGTATGTGCGTGTGACGCTGCCGTAGCGATAATGCTCACTACGGCAGTGATCACCACATATAGTGCCACTGACGGGGACGGGTGCTATCGCACGCGACATCGCTAGCCAATGCTAGCAATGTCGCAGCATGTAAAGCGGCCTTTAGAAAGGAGACAGATCGCCGGCCAGAGCGACGTCGCAGGGCAGGTAAGCCGTGTGACGGGGGAGCGCGATTTTGTGCGCGACGGGCAGCGATATGCCCGTGTCGCACAAACGATGGAGGAGGGTACGCACGCTAGCGATATCGGTACCGTGTAAGGCACCCTTTAGGGGCGACCTAATTACAAAAGGAATAACTCCAAGAACATGTCTTACTTCTTCCGTTCTCCCCTTTCCCTTTATAACCTCGGTCGCTCTTCTCTGCACCTCCTCCAGTGCAGCCATCTATGGTTTCTACCCATCCCTCTCATATCTACTGATCTCTTATCTATTTATCTATCTATTGTGTATCGACCAATCTAATTCATCTATCTGGTCTCTCTCTCATTTTATCCTAAATCAATATATTGATCTCTCATATCTATTTTGCATCTAATACGTTCAAGTTTATTGATGTTACGTTTTAGTTTCTAGTGTGTATCGATTTATCTATCCCTTTATATTCAATTTGTCTATTGAAAAAATAAAAAAGAAATCAGTGCTCCAAAAAGGCAACAGAGAGACAAATAAATAGCTTTTTGTTGCTCCACAAGTTTTGAGGACTGCCTTATGTTTTATAAATATAAATGAGTAAATACTTTTGTGGATCATTTCTTCTTTTTGATAACTCTTTCTAGTTTCTCGCTCTCATCTATCCATCCATCCCTCTATCTATCCATCCATCTATCTCTCTATCCCTACATCTATCTATCTATCCCTCCATCTCTCTATCCCCCAATATATCTATCTATCTCTATCTCTCCATCCATCTATCTATCTCTCCATCTATCTATCTCTCCATTATTATTATTATTATTATTGTTTATTTATAGAGCACCATTAATTCCATGGTGCTGTACATGAGGGGGTTACATACAGAATACATATACAAGTTACAATAGACAGACTGGTACAGAGGGAAGAGGGCCCTGCCCTTGCGGGCTTACATCCTAAATCCTCTATCTATCTCTCCATCTATCTATCTCTCCATCTATCTATCCCTCCATCCATCTATCCCTCCATCCATCTATCCCTCCATCTATCTATCCCTCCATCTATCTATCTCTCCATCTATCTATCCCTCCATCTATCTATCCCTCCATCTATCTATCCCTCCATCCATCTATCCCTCCATCCATCTATCCCTCCATCCATCTATCCCTCCATCCATCTATCCCTCCATCCATCTATCCCTCCATCCATCTATCCCTCCATCCATCTATCCCTCCATCCATCTATCCCTCCATCCATCTATCCCTCCATCTATCTATCCCTCCATCTATCTATCCCTCCATCTATCTATCCCTCCATCTATCTATCTCTCCATCTATCTATCTATCTCTCCATCTATCTCTCCATCTCTCCATCTATCTATCTATCTCTCCATCTATCTATCTCTCCATCTATCTATCTCTCCATCTATCTATCTCTCCATCTATCTATCCCTCCATCCATCTATCCCTCCATCTATCTATCCCTCCATCTATCTATCCCTCCATCTATCTATCCCTCCATCTATCTATCCCTCCATCTATCTATCTCTCCATCTATCTATCTCTCCATCTATCTATCTATCTCTCCATCTATCTATCCCTCCATCTATCTATCTCTCCATCTATCTATCTATCTCTCCATCTATCTATCTATCTCTCCATCTATCTATCTATCTCTCCATCTATCTATCTATCTCTCCATCTCTCCATCTATCTATCTATCTCTCCATCTATCTATCTCTCCATCTATCTATCTCTCCATCTATCTCTCCATCTATCTATCCCTCCATCCATCTATCCCTCCATCTATCTATCCCTCCATCTATCTATCCCTCCATCTATCTATCCCTCCATCTATCTATCCCTCCATCTATCTATCCCTCCATCTATCTATCCCTCCATCTATCTATCCCTCCATCTATCTATCCCTCCATCTATCTATCCCTCCATCCATCTATCCCTCCATCCATCTATCCCTCCATCTATCTATCCCTCCATCTATCTATCCCTCCATCTATCTATCCCTCCATCTATCTATCCCTCCATCTATCTATCTCTCCATCTATCTATCTATCTATCTCTCCATCTCTCCATCTATCTCTCCATCTATCTCTCCATCTATCTATCCCTCCATCCATCTATCCCTCCATCTATCTATCCCTCCATCTATCTATCCCTCCATCTATCTATCCCTCCATCTATCTATCCCTCCATCTATCTATCCCTCCATCTATCTATCCCTCCATCTATCTATCCCTCCATCTATCTATCTCTCCATCTATCTATCTATCTATCTATCTATCTCTCTCCATCTCTCCATCTATCTCTCCATCTATCTCTCCATCTATCCCTCCATCCATCTATCCCTCCATCCATCTATCCCTCCATCCATCTATCCCTCCATCCATCTATCCCTCCATCTATCTATCCCTCCATCCATCTATCCCTCCATCCATCTATCCCTCCATCTATCTATCCCTCCATCTATCTATCCCTCCATCTATCTATCCCTCCATCTATCTATCCCTCCATCTATCTATCCCTCCATCTATCTATCCCTCCATCTATCTATCTATCTATCTCTCCATCTATCTATCTATCTCTCCATCTATCTATCTCTCCATCTATCTATCTCTCCATCTATCTATCTCTCCATCTATCTATCTCTCCATCTATCTATCTCTCCATCTATCTATCTCTCCATCCATCTATCCCTCCATCCATCTATCCCTCCATCTATCTATCCCTCCATCTATCTATCCCTCCATCTATCTATCCCTCCATCCATCTATCCCTCCATCCATCTATCCCTCCATCCATCTATCCCTCCATCCATCTATCCCTCCATCTATCTATCCCTCCATCTATCTATCTATCCCTCCATCTATCTATCCCTCCATCTATCTATCCCTCCATCTATCTATCCCTCCATCTATCTATCCCTCCATCTATCTATCCCTCCATCTATCTATCCCTCCATCTATCTATCTCTCCATCTATCTCTCCCTCCATCTATCTATCTCTCCATCTATCTCTCCATCTCTCTATTTCTCCATCTCTCCATCTATCTCTCCATCTATCTATCTCTCCATCTATCTATCTCTCCATCTATCTATCTCTCCATCTATCTATCTCTCCATCTATCTATCTCTCCATCTATCTATCTCTCCATCTATCTATCCCTCCATCTATCTATCCCTCCATCTATCTATCTCTCCATCTATCTCTATCCCTCCATCTATCTATCCCTCCATCTATCTATCCCTCCATCTATCTATCCCTCCATCTATCTATCCCTCCATCTATCTATCCCTCCATCTATCTCTATCCCTCCATCTATCTCTATCCCTCCATCTATCTATCTCTCCATCTATCTATCCTTCCATCTATCTATCTATCCCTCAATCAATGAATCCCTCCAACAATCTATCTATCCCTCCATCTATCTATTTATCCCTCCCTCCATCTATCTATCCCGCCATCAATCTATATATCTCTCCATCTATCCATCCATCTATAAATCCCTCCATAAATCTAGCTATCTCTCCATCTATCCCTCCATCTATCTATCCCTCCAACTACCTATCTATCCCTCCATCTATCTATCCCTCCATCTATCCCTCCATCTATCTATCCCTCCATCTACCTATCTATCCCTCCATCTATCTATCCCTCAATCAATTAATCCCTCCAACAATCTATCTATCCCTCCATCTATTTATCCCTCCCTCCATCTATCTATCCCTCAATCAATCAATCCCTCTATCTATCTATCTATCTATCTATCTATCTATATATCCTTCTATCCCTCCATCTATCATCTATCTATCAATCCCTCCATGTATCATCTATCAGTGAAGCCAATATAACAAGTAGTCATTACTGGCCAAAAAGCACATGGCAATTCAGACAATCAATCACATACCCACGGTTTAAGGAAGGAACGCCAAAATATTGTGACTGTGGTAGAGTTTAATTTGCCGTAATTACCAGCACAGACGTCATTCCCCCCCTCCGGAGCCGGCACGGATACTACACAATCCACCCCACGATTGGCAAATCCCAGGAGCCAGGTGGCCAATATACTTGCAAATGTATTACGGACACCATCCTAGCAGGTTAATATTGAGGTCTATTGTAATTCTCCATGCAATCAGACCTGGGGTAGCTTCTATCGAAAATTCTACTGTGCCTTCCAGCAATGGATACTTTGTGGCGTTGGAGATTGTATACTGCGCCCAGCACTGGACTAGTGATTGTATCCCATAATAAACACAGATAGATAGAAATAAATGGGGCAGTCGCTCTTCTCTTATGACATAGATGAATGACTAGTGACAAAGATGCAGGACGCGGAGGAGAAGATGGAGGTGAGCATAATTCTTCATATAGGAAGCCTTGTATAAGTTGTGCAGATGGATGGAGATCAGCTGGGCCGGCGCGTGGGGTTCAGATATAATTAGTGTCCTCTAAAAGAAGAAAAAAATCCTGAGTGATGAAAGCATTAGAGTCAAACAGTGGTCAGGGTGAATGTGAATTTACTGAGGCGTCACCAGTAATCTATCTGCTGGGACCATCTCCAAACTTGCACCATCTGCTCCCTCAGCCTCGTACTGCTGAGAGGCACCTGCCCACCCTCCATGTTTAACCCCCTCACTGTGCACGCTCAGTGCGACCGATGGCACCTACTATAAATCACACTATTTACTAGTAATCTACAGTCCCAGTTCAGGACTGTACACATCATGCTAAGAGTCAAAAATACGAATAAAATAATTATTATTTATTATTATAGCGCCATTTATTTCATGGTGCTTTGCATGTGAAAAAGGGGTACACATAATAAGGACAAGTACGATAATTAAACAATACAAGGCATAGACTGGTACAGGAGTAGAGAGGATCCTGCACGCGAGGGCTCACAGTCTACAGGAGGAGAGAGGACCCTGCCCAAGAGGGCTCAGTCTACAGGAGGAGAGAGGACCCTGCCCAAGAGGGCTCATAGTCTACAGGAGGAGAGAGGACCCTGCCCAAGAGGGCTCATAGTCTACAGGAGGAGAGAGGACCTCGCCCAAGAGGGCTCAGTCTACAGGAGGAGAGAGGACCCTGCCCAAGAGGGCTCAGTCTACAGGAGGAGAGAGGACCCTGCCCAAGAGGGCTCAGTCTACAGGAAGCGAGAGGACCCTGCCCAAGAGGGCTCAGTCTACAGGAGGAGAGAGGACCCTGCCCAAGAGGGCTCAGTCTACAGGAGGAGAGAGGACCCCGCCCAAGAGGGCTCATAGTCTACAGGAGGCGAGAGGACCCTGCCCAAGAGGGCTCATAGTCTACAGGAGGCAAGAGGACCCTGCCCAAGAGGGCTCATAGTCTACAGGAGAAGAGAAGACCCTGCCCAAGAGGGCTCATAGTCTACAGGAGAAGAGAAGACCCTGCCCAAGAGGGCTCACAGTCTACAGGAGAAGAGAAGACCCTGCCCAAGAGGGCTCACAGTCTACAGGAGGAGAGAGGACCCTGCCCATGAGGGATCACTGTCTACAGGAGGAGAGGACCCTGCCTGCGAGGGCTCACAGTCTAGAGGAGGAGAGAGGACCCTGCCCGCGAGGGCTCACAGTCTACAGGAGGAGAGGACCCTGCCTGCGAGGGCTCACAGTCTACAGGAGGAGAGAGGACCCTGCCCACGAGGGCTCACAGTCTACAGGAGGAGAGAGGACCCTGCCTTGGGGGGTTGAGTGAGGAGGAAAGATAATGAATTCTGTTTTGTCCATTCCATTTGGACTATTCGTGACCATTTCTGGATGGAGAGAAATGGATTTAGGTTCGGATCAAAGCAACAAGCACTTCCCCATTATAGGCGCTGTCCAGCACTGAAGTCCAATGACCCTAATGTGCATTTACAAAAAAAAAAAAAATATTATATAAATATATAATATATATATATCTACACAATATATAAAGCTGAGTGTATGTTTGTATGTATGTATGTGTATGTGTGTATGTCCGCTAAAAGAATCCGCACCGTCGCATTTACAATCACAAAATTTTGCACAGACACCCAATGTGACTCAAGGAACATTATAGACTGTGTTTTGACAGGGAAATGTAAACCCGCACTTTACAGTTACACTCCAAAAATCCTGTCTCCATTAAAGTCAATGGAGATAGGAGCTACAGCTTATTAATAGCAGCTGTGAGTGGTTGCTATAGCAACAAAATAAATAGTTAGCATAAGAAGCTTATGCGTGAGATAATAAGATGTCGGTGGGGAGACGGATAGAGAGAGAGACAGAAAGAGACAGACAGAGACTGACAGACAAAGAGATAGTGAGACAGAGAGAGACTGACAGGGAAAGAGATAGACAGAGGGGGAAAAGAGACAGAGGGGGAAAAGAGACAGAGGGGGAAAAGAGACAGAGGGGGAAAAGAGACAGAGGGGGAAAAGAGACAGAGGGGGAAAAGAGGCAGAGGGGGAAAAGAGACAGAGGGGGAAAAGAGACAGAGGGGGAAAAGAGACAGATGGGGAAAAGAGGCAGAGGGGGAAAAGAGGCAGAGGGGGAAAAGAGGCAGACTGGGAAAGAGACAGAGGGGGATTAGAGACAGAGGGGGGAAATAGACAGAGGGGGAAAAGAGACAGACAGACACAGAGCTGGAGAGACAGACAGAGAGACTGATACAGACAGAGAGATATAGGTAAAGTATATTCAGCTTACCATGATAATAAGTCCCCGGATGGATGGAAGGTGCATGGATCCTCCAGAGCAGCCCGTTCTGGAATCCAAGGTAAATCAATGAAAGAAAAAGGAGGGGGAGGGGTATGGAATACAGCATCCAGGAAAATGTTTTATATAAAAATCAAAAATTTATTGAAACATGGCGGTTAAAAATAGAAAAGCCGCAAAAGGCAAGGAAAGGGCATCATTTACATCCTTACGCGTTTCGGACAGAGGGGTAAAGACATGTCCTTATTCATAGGTAAAACGTATGTACATTTTACAACAACAGTTTGTACAACAATTGTCCATTTAGTTATCTATTACTACCTCAATGTCTAATAATGCAGACCCAAGACAATGCAGACGAGGATCAACTCTAGTTAATGGGGCTTTTCTGTATGCCATGAAAACCAATAAGTGACAGGTTTATTCGTTGACATTTTTTGTTTATTAGTTGCAAAGACAAAACAATGTTGGATTATCTTCTGGTGCATGTGAATGAGGTTGTGGGAAGGTTTTGTGAATTTGATGCAGAATTTGCATCAACACTATTGCAAAATGACAAAATCATTTATTGAATTTGACAAGTCCTGGCACAAAATTAGGGTTAGGCTGAAACTAAAGTAGCGGCAACAATTGGATTCTGAAAGTCCAGATATTACATTTCTTGTTTGATGCCGAAAGAAAAATAAACGTTTTTTTTCCTAGAGTCAACATGAAACGTGAGGTTTCGGCCCAAGGGCTCCTTATGTTCTCGTGAAGAAAGAAGGAGTTTGTTGGTTGTTTTCACTTTGCCATCATACGGGGCTATTGGTCATGACCGGGTCTTGCTGGACACACAAGATCAGTTTTCAGGGTCTTTCTGAAGTTCCACAGACTCTGACCCGGCAGCTCAATTTATTCCCAAGACAGATCATACTAACCAAGCAAGATGGAAACACGGACACATTTTATAGGTTTCCACAAAAGTCAAGTCTGGCGTTAAATTAAATCGGGAAAAAAAGTATTATCAGCAAATATTGATAAATACCGCAAGTATAAATCTATATTCAAAAATTGCCTTCAAATTTCAGGAAAAAAAAAAATCAATTTTAATCAAACACTGGATGCATCGTTTGCAGTTTTTTGGGGGGTTTTTTTATACATTTTTTGCCTCGTCTTTTTATGTGCCAAACTAAAAAAAGAGGGTTGGGGTTTTTTTGCACCAATTCAATATGCAGTGGCTTTTGTACCAAATTCATCAAAATGGGTATACGATGTTTGCTGACCTGCTAATGAAATTTTGGAATTTTATGCAATTGGGGGCGCGTTTTGGTTTGTTTTTGCACAATTAAAAGATCAACTATGGGTAAAATAAAGCCCCACATTAATCTACTAACAAAAAGGAGACTCTGCAGTGCTAAGATATATGGAACAATGAATATGGGAATACAGACATGCAATACTGCTATGAAAAACATAAAAAAGTGGAGATACATTTCACACAAAAATTGGCAGTTTTATGAAGCCCAACAGCCAACGCCAAGGTGACCTCTTTTTGTTGGGTCCCTATCAAACTAATGCCTCTCTTTGGGTTAAGAAACCTACAATTTATGAGCGGACAGGAACCTGTTCACATTAGGAAGGTAGGATGTGTCATTAGTCTTTTTTTTAAATTGCAGGGTTGTGCCTTCTTACTTAGCAGTCCTGCTCTTCAGCCTGTGGTTATTTTAATTCTCCATTTGCAAGTTCCTGTCCGCCCATAAAATATAGATTTTCTAATCCAAAGAGAGGCATTAGTTTGATAGGGACCCAACAAAAAGAGGTCATCTTGCCATTGGCTGTTGGGCTCACATAAAACTGGCCATTTTTGTGTGCTAAGTATCTCAATTTTTAGATCTTTTCAATAGCAGTAATGCATGTCTATATTCCCCTATTTATTGTTCCACATATCACTACAGAGTGCAACTGTCTCCTTTTTGCTACTATGTTTCATGTTCAGCTTTGCACCTGTTCACATTAGAAAGATAGGATGTGCCTGTGACGACATGGACTCTGTCAGTGCCTAGCATGGGTTATGTTTCTTATATTCAGCCAGGCATGATCATAGTTTGTTTATAAATGGGGGATAAGCCCCTTATTGTTTCTACAAGACTCTTAAGCTGGGTTTACACACTGCAACATCTCAAACGACATCGCTGTAACGTCACCGGTTTTGTGACGCAATAGCGATGTTGTTTGCGATGTTGCAGTGTGTGAAACCTATCAGCGACCCGGCCCCTGCTGTGAAGTTGTAATCGTTACAAATCGTTCAGGACCATTCCTAGGTCCTTTGTTTCCCGCTGTGCAGCATGCATCGCTGGGAAGTTTCAGTGTGTGAAAGACTTTGCAGAGACTTTGTTAGCAACTTCCCTTTCAAAAGGCTGCTTATCAACGTCCCCAACAACCAGCTAGGTCACTCTGCAGGTCCGGATCGCTGTTGAGTTGTTGGCCAGGTTTGCCTGTTTGACAGCTCACCAGCGACTTAGCAGAGACTTAGGGAGGTCGCTATTGCGTCACAAAACCGGTGACATTACAGCGATGTCCTTTGCGATGTTGCAGTGTGTAAACCCAGCTTTAGGAGTCTGGTGTTAAAAGTTCTTGTTGACTCATGTAATTGCCTTGGCCAGTGAAGGTCAGATTCACAGACAAATCAATTATGCAAACCTCCCATTGTATTACTATGTGTATTGTTAGATGCGATATAACTTAAGGCCACTTCACACATAACGAGATCGCTAACGACATCATTGCTACATCACAGTTTCTGTGACGAAACGACTTCACCAGTGATCTTGTTATGTTTGACACGTACCAATGATCCGCCCCCTGCTGTGAGATTGTTGGTCGTTGCTGAATGTCCTGGGCCATTTTTGGCTCGTTGGAGTCCTGCTGGGCAGGATGGATCTGTGTGTTTGACACCTACCAACGATCTCGTTAACGACCTAGATGAGAACTTAAAGTGTGGACACGTAGGCGTGTAGTTGCGTCACCTTTTCCGCGCCCCCTCTGCACCGATTGGTTGGCGCTGAGAACAGTACTGCGTTCTGATTGGGTATCGCTTCATGCTTTGTTCCTTTTTGAGCCTTGCTTTGAGGATAGAACCTGCGACTACACCCGGATTCATTCGTACTTTGTTCCCGGTTGCTTGCTTTCTTTTCGGATCAAAATTGCCTTCTAGGCCGGCTGCCTAAAAAGAACGCAGTATTGGCCACCAATCGGAGCGGAGGGGGTATGGAAAAGGCAACGCATATGCACGCCTAACGTGGCTTACAGCGTCAAACACTACGCCCTTATTCGAGGTCGGAATCGTTACATAGCTGCTGTGTGACAGGGTCCCAACGACCAATGAGATCGTTATACAGGTCGCTGCATCGTTACTAAAGTCTTTGGGAAAATGACTGTGTGACATCTCACCAACGATCTCCCCAACGATTTAACAACGATCCGGAAACGGTGATGTAGTAATGATCTCGTTAACGATCTCGTTATGTGTGACTGGACCTTAAGCTGTTTCTCGCTCGTCTCTGCCAGAGACCATTACTACTAGGGATATTTTGTATATGGCTTGAAATCTAGCCAATAAGAGCCCAAACTTATCCACCAATCGTGAAGACCCTAATGGTCTGTATGGAGAGCTCAGGGGTATAAGAAGGTGGACTGTCCATTACCAGGGTAGACTCTTGCTACATGATACCAATCTAGGACCTGCAGATCCGATTGGCAAGCCATAGATGAACTTGGATTATAATACTACATGGACTTCAGCATCGAATGCAAGGATTCGGCTGAGATATCAAGGACTACCTAAGGAAAAAAATCCAGCTTGGGACAATCCAGTCACATGACTAAAGGCTTTGCGGTCTTCAGCTAGCTTCCTAAATCCGGCGTTATTCCATTCTCGGTGTGTGCCCTCCAAAAGCGGGGTGCTGCTGGATTGGAGTAAGTAGCCCTGGAAGCTCTGAGGCACGGACCTTCTAATCCCTGGTTAGCCAGCGGAAGAGTGAGAAACTGTTGCCGGTTATATTCTGTGGTTTCGCTGGTTATGTACCATGTGCCGTTAATTGTTTGGGGATCCAATAGAGTCTTAATATTGTGATTCCTTCACCCTGTGTTGTCTGAGTAGTGTTCCGCCCATGGTTAAGGCTAGGTTCACACTTACGTTAAAATGTATCAGTCACAATCCGCCGCTCTGGTAAACAACGCTATCCGTTTAGCGAATTCCGTTGTGTCCCATAGACTTGTATTAGTGGCAGATTGCGACTGATGACCTTGCGTTGCATCCGCTGCGTCGCGGTCAGTCGTTTTTTGACTGACCGCCGGGTGGGAGCAACGCAGAATGTAACGTTTTTCTGGCCGTCAAAATTGACGCACCGCGCAGGAATCCGACGCAGTCCATCACGCTTGTAATGTAGGTCTATGGTGCTGGATTCCGTCGTAATCCGTTTTACGACGGAATCCAGCGCTGGATTCCGTCATGCTCTACTGAGCATGCCCAGTATGTGTGGCACACCCACTGGGCTGTCCCAAACACAAACGGATCATGACTGATCCGTCAAAAAAAACGGATGCACAGCGGATGCAACGGACGCAACGGATCAGTTTTTTTCACAGGAGTCCTGTTAAAGGAATCCTGTGAAAAACACATCCGTTGCATCAGTTGACAACTAAAAAACGACTGATCCGTTGCTGACGGACCTGACGGATTTAAAACAACGGAAGTGTGAACCTAGCCTAAGGCTAAGTTCACATTTCCGTTGTTTTGCATCAGTCACATGCGTTGCTTGACGCATGTGACTGATGCGCTGTACAACGGATGACAAAGAACAGAATTTTCTTTGTCGGACTCTGTTGTGTGAGGGGGGCAGAGCGCGAGGAGGCGGAGTTTGGGGTGGGTGGAGCCGAGCGAGGCCGTGGCACTGAGGACATCAGTGCCGCGGGGACTGCAGGGCTGTGGACAGGTGAGTGTGTGTGTGTGTGTGAGAGTGTGTGAGTGTGTGTGTGTGTGAGTACATGCTGAGTGCGGGAGGAGGCGGAGCCGAGCGGGGAAGTGTCGGGCTCCGTGCACAGCCAAGGTAAATATCGGGTAAAAGCAAAGCACTTTTTGCTTGGTTACCCGATGTGTATCCTGGTTACGGGGGCAGGGAGCCAGAGAGAGCATGCGCAGCAAAATCCTACGGATTGCGCTGCTCAAAAAACGTTACAGGCTGCGTTGCTCCCGCCCGGCGGTCAGTTAAAAAACGACTGACCGCGACGCAGCGGATGCAACGCAGCATCATCAGTCGCAATCCGTCACTAATAGAAGTCTATGGGGAAAAACAGGATTCCTGCAAAATATTTTGCAGGATACCGTAATTCCTCAAGGCAACAGATTGTGACTGATGCAAAACAACGGAAATGTGAACTTAGCCTAAGGAGGTCGGGCGTTGAGTTGGGAGGAGCCCTGGGCCATGCTGTCTTTCTAAAGGCGGCCGGGGCAGCGGACGAGAGCACCCACTGACCCCCGTGTCCCTACAGTGCCATCAGTCTTTTTCTTAGATTACACATTAATCTACGTCTGCAGAAAAAAAATGTTCATTAGTTTAGTATTTCACCAGGGTAATTGTGAAAAAAAATGGTGATTTTTCCAATTGTTGCAACTAAATAGCCTAAAATGTCTAAATAACATAACCTGTAACTGCCAAGCCCCAAAGGTAAAAGTTGACTTAAAGGTATACATTTCACATTAAATAAGGTGCAAATAAATAAAGTATTAGATACAGTTAGGTCCAGAAATATTTGGACAGTGACACAAGTTTTGTTATTTTAGCTGTTTACAAAAACATGTTCAGAAATACAATTATATATATAATATGGGCTGAAAGTGCACACTCCCAGCTGCAATATGAGAGTTTTCACATCCAAATCGGAGAAAGGGTTTAGGAATCATAGCTCTGTAATGCATAGCCTCCTCTTTTTCAAGGGACCAAAAGTAATTGGACAAGGGACTCTAAGGGCTGCAATTAACTCTGAAGGCGTCTCCCTCGTTAACCTGTAATCAATTAAGTAGTTAAAAGGTCTGGGGTTGATTATAGGTGTGTGGTTTTGCATTTGGAAGCTGTTGCTGTGACCAGACAACATGCGGTCTAAGGAACTCTCAATTGAGGTGAAGCAGAACATCCTGAGGCTGAAAAAAAGAAAAAATCCATCAGAGAGATAGCAGACATGCTTGGAGTAGCAAAATCAACAGTCGGGTACATTCTGAGAAAAAAGGAATTGACTGGTGAGCTTGGGAACTCAAAAAGGCCTGGGCGTCCACGGATGACAACAGTGGTGGATGATCGCCGCATACTTTCTTTGGTGAAGAAGAACCCGTTCACAACATCAACTGAAGTCCAGAACACTCTCAGTGAAGTAGGTGTATCTGTCTCTAAGTCAACAGTAAAGAGAAGACTCCATGAAAGTAAATACAAAGGGTTCACATCTAGATGCAAACCATTCATCAATTCCAAAAATAGACAGGCCAGAGTTAAATTTGCTGAAAAACACCTCATGAAGCCAGCTCAGTTCTGGAAAAGTATTCTATGGACAGATGAGACAAAGATCAACCTGTACCAGAATGATGGGAAGAAAAAAGTCTGGAGAAGAAAGGGAACGGCACATGATCCAAGGCACACCACATCCTCTGTAAAACATGGTGGAGGCAACGTGATAGCATGGGCATGCATGGCTTTCAATGGCACTGGGTCACTTGTGTTTATTGATGACATAACAGCAGACAAGAGTAGCCGGATGAATTCTGAAGTGTACCGGGATATACTTTCAGCCCAGATTCAGCCAAATGCCGCAAAGTTGATCGGACGGCGCTTCATAGTACAGATGGACAATGACCCCAAGCATACAGCCAAAGCTACCCAGGAGTTCATGAGTGCAAAAAAGTGGAACATTCTGCAATGGCCAAGTCAATCACCAGATCTTAACCCAATTGAGCATGCATTTCACTTGCTCAAATCCAGACTTAAGACGGAAAGACCCACAAACAAGCAAGACCTGAAGGCTGCGGCTGTAAAGGCCTGGCAAAGCATTAAGAAGGAGGAAACCCAGCGTTTGGTGATGTCCATGGGTTCCAGACTTAAGGCAGTGATTGCCTCCAAAGGATTCGCAACAAAATATTGAAAATAAAAATATTTTGTTTGGGTTTGGTTTATTTGTCCAATTACTTTTGACCTCCTAAAATGTGGAGTGTTTGTAAAGAAATGTGACAATTCCTACAATTTCTATCAGATATTTTTGTTCAAACCTTCAAATTAAACGTTACAATCTGCACTTGAATTCTGTTGTAGAGGTTTCATTTCAAATCCAATGTGGTGGCATGCAGAGCCCAACTCGCGAAAATAGTGTCACTGTCCAAATATTTCTGGACCTAACTGTATATTTTTTGCTCCAGAAAATCATGCAAAATGAGGAATTGGCTGCAACATGTTGCAACATTGTGACATTTCTGCTACATTGGGGGATCTGAACACTTTTGCATTGCAGGACGAACCATTCATTTATTGGTAAGTGCCTGGTGGCAGATATGAGAGGTCTGTAAAACCGGAGGGCGGGAGATACACCGCTGTGTGCAGCACGATAACAAGTCTCTGATGATAAAACACTACAAAGTGCAACTATAAAACTAGATCATTCGCGGTGGTTTCCAAGGAGACAATAAGAAAGCGGCCAAATCCTGTAATCTGTGCTCCGTCCTACACAGGTTCATGCGTTGTCCTTCAAGACGAAATGATTTGTCATAAACACAATCAGCAGGTTCTGCTTCATAAACTGGAATATCGATTATATTTGCTTCTGTCTCGTGAACATCAATAGATTAGAAGACGAGGGAATAAGGCAGAAAATCGGCCTGCGGATCATCGGGAGGAGATTATGTGGCGTTCGCTGACGTGGGGTCTGATGAATTGTGTGGTATTTATAATGTTAATTTAGATTTAGGTCACTAAATTTGGGTAATATATCCAAAATATTTTTGTAATACAGTCAGTACTTACGGGTCGTACAAACAGAAGAGTAGTCAGGAAAGCCGGGGTCTGGTAACATGTAATATGGATACAGAGAGTACACGGAGGCGTAGTCAGTTCCCAATCCAGGTTTCAGAATTCAAGGAAGGCACGTAATAGATTCAGGGAGTAAACTGAGACGTGGTCAGGTAACGGTCCGAAGTCTAAAGCCAGGAGGTCACGAGAGGAACAGGGAGCAGGCAGAGAGGAGTCAAACAAAAGTACGGGGTCAAAAAACAAAGCTCAGAACACTAACAGGAACACATGCTAACAGCACAACTACAGAACCAGAATGTACGACTGGCAAGGTTCTGGGATAGCCTGCTCACTAAGGAGCAGAGCAATAACCCAGAAGATGGTACACCTGAGCAGTCAATCAACCTGCCAGATCTCTAGCCCAGGAAAACACAGAAGAGCATCTCAAAGTGTGCAAAATGCTCTGCACAGAGGAATCGTGACAATTTTGTTGGGGTTTTTTTAATTTCATAATGTAAGGGTATATCACCAGGATACGCCCTGACTTATGATGGGTGGGGGTCCTTCATCTATCCACCCATTCTGGGACCCTTTTACAGCTGCAGCCCCTTCACGCTATTTCACTTCCATGTGAATTAGGCCGACTTCAGATCACCACACAGTGAATAAAGGAAAGCAGCCCCTTCATCCACAGGACCAGTCATGGTCTCATTGGACCCCACTAATCATATAGGTACAATGCCTTGCGAAAGTATTTGGCCCCCTTGATTTTTTTCAAACTTTTCCCACATTTCAGGCTTCAAACAAAGATAAAAATTTAAATTTTGTGTTGAAGTATCAACATCAAGTGGGACACAATTGTGAAGTTGAACGAAATGTATTGCTTATGTTAAACTTTATTAAAAAATAAATAACTGAAAATTGGAGTGTGCAATATTATTCATCCCCTTTACTTTCAGTGCAGCAAACTCACTCCAGGATTGAGGATCTCTGAATGATCCAATGTTGTCCTAAATGACTGATGATGATAAATATAATCCCCTGTGTGTAATCAAGTCTCCGTATAAATGCACCTGCGCTGTGATAGGCTCACTGTTCTGTGTAAAGCACAGATAGCATCATGAAGACCAAGGAACACAACAGGCAGGTCCATGATACTGTTGTGGAGAGGTTTAAAGCCGGATTTGGTTACAAAAAGATTTCTAAAAGTTTAAACATCCCAAGGAGCACTGTGCAAGCGATCATATTGAGATGGAAGGAGTATCATACCACTGCAAATCTACCAAGACCCGGCCTCCATCCAAACTGTCATCTCAAACAAGGAGAAGATTGATCAGAGATGCAGCCAAGAGGCCATGATCACTCTGGATGAACTGCAGAGATCTACAGCTGAGGTGGAAGAGTCTGTACATAGGATAACAATCAGTCATACACTACACAAATCTAGCCTTTATGGAAGAGTGGCAAGGAGAAAGCCATTTCTCAAAGATATCCATAAAAAGTGTTGTTTACAGTTTGCCACAAGCCACCTGGGAGACACCAAACATGTGGAAGCAGGTGCTCTGTTGAGATGAAACCAAAATCGAACTTTTTGGGCACAATGCCAAACGATATGTTTGGCGTAAAAGCAACACAGCTCATCACCCTGAACACACCATCCCCACAGTCAAACATGGTGGTGGCAGCATCATAGTTTGGGCTTGCTTTTTCTTCAGCGGGGACAGGGAAAATGGTTAAAATTGATGGGAAGATGGATGGAGCCAAATACAGGACCATTTTTGAAGAAAACCTGTTGGAGTCTGCAAAAGACCTGAGACTGGGACGGAGATTTGTCTTCCAACAAGACAATGATCCAAAACATAAAGCAAAATCTACAATGGAATGGTTCACAAATAACCGTATCCAGGTCTTAGAATGGCCAAGTCACAGTCCAGACCTGAACCCAATCGAGAATCTGTGGAAAGAGCTGAAAACTGCTGTTCACAAACGCCTCCATCCAACCTCATTCAGCTCCAGCTGTTTACAAAGAAAGAATGGGCGAGAATTTCAGTCTCTCGATGTGCAAAACTGATAGACACAAACCCCAAGAGACTGCAGCTGTAATCGCAGCAAAAGGTGGCGCTACAAAGTATTAACTTAAAGGGGATGAATAATATTGCACGCCTCAAGTTTCAGTTTATTATTATTTTTTAAAAAAGTTTAAAATAAGCAATACATTTCGCTCAACTTCACAATTGTGTCCACTTGTTGTTGATTCTTCACCATAACATTTACATTTGTATCTTTATGTTTGAAGCCTGAAATGTGGGAAAAAGTTGAAAAAAAAATCAAGGGGGCTGAATACTTTCGCAATGCACTGTACATACTGACAATTTAAGTTGGAAATTCCCCCTTTTTAGCGCTAGGGTACCAGCATGATCAGTGACTCCTGCTTAGATCATTTACCTACTGGAATCTCCTCAGAGGCTTTGCCATTATCCTGTGCCTCTTATGCTTTACACTGCAGGTCAATATTTCAGATCCAGTTTTGGGTTCCCCCTGTTAAAAAGGATATTCAGAAGTCAGAGTCAGTTCAGATAATTACAAGCGATGGAAGGCTGCCCGTATGATGAGAGGCTGAAAAAGTTGGATTTGTTTAGCTTAGAAAAAAGACGTCTCAGAGGAGATCTCATTTATATGTATAAATACATGTGTGGTCAATATAAAGGACTGGCACATGACTTATTCCTTCCAAAGGAAATGCTAAGGACCACTGCGAGTGGAAACAAGGCGATTTAGGTAGCTATATAGGAAAGGGTTCTTTACAGTTAGAGCAGTCAGACTGTGGAATGCCGACCACAAGAGGTAGTAATGGCAGACAGTATATCAGCTTTTAAAAAAGGGCTGGATGATTTCCTTAGCACATGACATTGTGGGTTATAGATGATTTAATGACAATAATATATAATTGGTGGAGGAAGGTTGAACTAGATGAACCGAGGTCTTTTCTCAACCTATGTAAGATACTATGTATTATAAAGGGACTCCTAGTCCTCATTGAGATACAGCCATCTGGAAAGGCTATTCTCAGGTCAAATTCTTGTCTCCATAACTCCCACAGACCTCAATGGAGACAGCAGTATGCATTGGTAGGAAGAATCATCTCCGATCACATTCATCGGACATGATATTGTTTTTTCCTGTTTCGATGCCTCCTAATACATGTAGTCAGAGAAGGATAAGAGAACAATTCTTCAATGTGAGATACTGTCCTTGCCGGGAGCTAAGAGCTCACACAGCGGATAAGACGAGCCACGGAGCCTCGGGGGTCTTCATCTGCATATATCTCACACTGAAGAGATTTTAATGACAGGCCATCACCCACTAACCCTAAGTAAGGCACCGAAGCTGATGTGACGGAGGCTTGTCAAAAGGTACTGAGCCCCCGGAAACAGAGACGGCTTCTGCTGGAGAACCTTCCAGGAAAACATCTGGGATAAGGAACGCCTGAATATCCAGCACTAAACATCCAAGTAAGTGTCATGGGTGACAGACAGTCATGTGGCTTCTGGCCATAGAAGGTCACAGCGTCTGGCTGCGCAGAATTCTCCCTGACTTTACATTGTTCCTGCTGTCAGTATTCATTGGTATAGGCTTTCCTGCTGGATTCAGATCTCTCCCTTTTGGACCCAGCAGGAGCTCACCTTCCACCCAGCTTTTGAATTATCAGTATTCCTTTATTGTTTTAATACCCCTTCCTTTGGACTGGTGCTGGTGATATTTTCAGTTCCAGTAAGCCTAGGTTGCAAGCAGGTGGCTTGCACTCATCTGTGGTATTGTTGCTGAAAACTCTGCTGAACTTCTACCTGAGTCATCTAATGATAAGAAGCTCATGTTTTTCCCGTGTATCCCCCTTGTGTCTTCTATAGCGTTTAATGGGGTTGACGAAGAGCTCATCCCATCTGTTCCCTATTTAGGGTCCAGCACTAGGAATACCTAGAGTCGGGTATCCAGCTCAGCGCATAGGTGCGGAACCTATCTAGGGTTTTGAGGGACCCCAGGGACCAGCAGTAGGTTCAGTAATGGGTCACCATCTTCTCTCTCCCTCCTTTTGCCGTACCCTTGATACTTCCCCGTACCTAGCGTGACAGTAAGGTTCTAGCTTAGTTATTCCAACAGGCTTTTGGACACTTTGCTCACTTTTGGAGCCAGATTTTAATTGCTAAAATGTCCGTCAAATATTAACGGAACTTTGAAAAAAGTCTTGATGAAAAATCTTCTACTGTGCCTTCAGATTCATCTAGAAAGCCATCAGCCCTAGAAGTTTGCAAGTGATGCGAGAAAATAAAGGATTGTTGAGAGAATTCAGAGACTAACGGATCAGGACTAGTAGAGTTGGAATGAATCAATTCTCAGGACCCATTCCATCAATCACGTCAGTAATCTGTGCCCGGTAGACAAGAGCCCTGAGAACAGTCTCCTACCGGACGTCAACTTCGATACCCGCAGCTTATTCACATCAGCTTCATGTTGCAATAATGGCGTCACACCAGGCCGGCTAATCAAAAGAAGAGCCGCGGATGCCGTCAGGTAAGGCTAGGTTCACATTTCCGTTGTACAACGCATCAGTCACATGCGTTGCTTGACGCATGTGACTGATGCGTTCTACAAAGGATGACAAAGAACAGAATTCATTGTCGGACTCTGTTGTGTGCGGGGGGGGGGAAGAGTGCAAGGTGGGTGGAGCCGAGCAGGGCCGTGACGCTGAGGACGTCAGTGCCGCGGTCTGCATGGCTGGGGACAGGTGTGTGTGTGTACATGCGGAGAGCGGGAGGGGGCGGAGCCGAGCGGGGAAGTGTCGGGCTCCCTGCACACGTATCCAGGGTAAATATCGGGTAAAAACTAAGCAAAGCACTTTGCTTGGTTACCCGATATTTACCTTGGTTACCAGCGTACACCGCTTAGCGCTAACTCCTTGCACACATAACCAGGGTAAATATAGGGTAACTAGGCAAAGCACATTGCTTAGTAACCCGATGTGTATCCTGGTTACGTGTGCAGGGAGCCAGAGAGAGCATGCGATGCAAAATCCTACGGATTGCGTTGCTCAAAAAACGTTACATGCTGTGTTCCTTCTGCCCCACGGTCAGTCGTTCCATGACTGATCAGTCGGGCGGAGGATGCAACGCAGCATCATCAGTCACAATCCGCCGCTCATACAAGTCTATGGGAACAACGGAATCCGCCAAACGGATTCCGTTGTTTACCAGAGCAGCGGATTGTGACTGATACAATTTCACGGAAGTGTGAACCTAGCCTAAGAGGGGCTTCTCAAGGCTCCAATTCATCAGTCTAAGCAGACAGACATGGCCAAAGGACGGGGTCCTGCAAATCAATTCATATCAAGAAACCATGTTGAGCCATGATGTAAATTTTACAATTAGCTTTATATTTAGATACGACCGTTATGAAATCCAAAAAATTTGATTAGGTAGCAGATTACCCCAGACTATTAGCATGAAGTAACGTCTTTATATAAATCTCACCCCCAATATAAAATAAAAGTTACGATGAACATGTTAATCCTGGGTCTGTGAATACTGTAAAATAAGAAATCTGATGGCACTTCCTAACAGACAAGTGTGAATAGGTGCATGATGAACTAACAACTGCTGTCAGTTTTCTTATTTTGGATTATTTGGGATTATGGGATTATTATCAGCCTTCTGACTGAGCACTCCTACCCATCATCTTAAGGCGATTCTTAATTTCCTAGTAGCAGGTTCCTACCCGCCCATAACATTGTAGGCTATTCAGTCCAGATACAGATATCACTAGATAGGGACCCATCATATGAGATACACCTTGACGCTGGCTGCTGGGCTTGCATAAAACTGGCCTTTTTTTATATGCTAAGTGTTTCAATTTTTTCATTCATTTCCTTGGCAGAAATGCAGATCCAAGTTCCTATATTCTCAAAGAGCAGCTGTTTATTTGTTAGTTTATTTCATGTTCAGCATGCACCTGTTTACACTTGTCTCTTAGGAAGTGCCATGAGTTTTCTCATTTTAGATTACAGAGTCATGCCTTCTGACTGAGCACTTCTACCCAGGTTAAGGTGATTTTTAAATTCCTAGTAGCAGATTTATACATGCACATAAAATTGTAGGCTATTTAGCCAAGATACAGATATCACTAGATAGGGACCCATCATATGAGATAGCCTTGACGCTGGCTGCTGGGCTTGCATAAAACTGGCCTTTTTTAAACACTAAGTGTCTTAATTTTTTCATTCATCACCTTAGCAGAAATGCATGTCCAAGGTCCTTTAATGTATGTATACATTAGCATCTCACAGTTCCTATATTCTCAAAGAGCAGCTGTTTATTTGCTAGTTTATTTCATGTTCAGCATACACCTGTTCACACTTGTCTGTTATGAAATGCCGTCAAGTTTTCTCATTTTAGATTACAAGGTCATGATTTCTGACTGAGCACTTCTACCTAACAGCTTAAGGCGATTTCTAATTTCCTTGTAGCAGATTTCTACCCACCCAAAAATTGTATGCTATTCAGCCCAGATAGAAGCATCACTAGATAGGGACCCATCATATGAGAGAGCCTTGACTCTGGCTGATGGACTCACTTAAAATTGGCCTTATTTATTCGCTAAGTGTCTCAATTTTTCCATTTATTACCTTAGCCGTAATGCATGTCCAAGTTCCTATAATCAGTGTCTATATACCTTAGCGTCTCAGAGTGCAGCTGTTTGTTAGTTTATTTCATGTTCAGCATGCACCTGTTCACACTTGTCTGTTAGGAAATGTCATCAGTTTTCTTATTTTGGATTATAGGGTCATGCCATCTGACTGAGCACTGTTACCCATCAACTTAAGGCGATATTTAATGTCCTGTTACAGGTACCTACCCATAAAATTGTAGGCTATTAAACGTAGAGAGAGGCATCACTAGATAGGGACCCATCACATGAGATACGCCTTGATGCTGGCTATTTCGCTCACATAAAACTGGCCTTTTTATACACTAAGCGACTCAATTTTTTCATTAAATTCCTTAGCAGAAATGCAGGTTCAAGTTTCTATACACAGTATATATTCTGTATTCCTTAGTGTCTTAGAGTGCAGCTGTTTATTTGTTAGTTTATTTCATGTTCAGCATGCACCTGTTTACACTTGTCTGTTAGGAAGTGCCATCAATTTTCTTATTTTGGATTATGGGGTTATGCCATCTAATTGAGAACTGTTACCCATCAGCTTAAGGCGATTTTTAATTTCCTACCCAGCAATAAAAGTATAGGCTATTAAATATAGAAGAGGCATCACTAGATAAGGACCCATCATACGAGATACGCCTTGACGCTGGCTGCTGGGCCTGCATAAAACTGCCCATTTTTATACGCTAAGTGTCTCAATTTTTTCATACATTTCCTTAGTAGAAATGCAGATCCAAGTTCCTATATTCAATGTCTGTATACCTTGGCATCTCAGAGTGCGGCTGTTCATGTTCAGCATGCACCTGTTTACACTTGTCTGTTAGGAATTATGAGGAGGGTGCTGCTATTTTGTTTGTGAATACTGTACACATAGAAAATGTTCCTTAAAATAAGGCCTAAATATTTTAATACTTGGAAATGCCTCAAGGTGAAAGCATCTGTTCCTCTCTTAATATTTTTGCAGGATCTGTCAGATAATGCAGTTTTCTGCTCTCGCGCTCCGTCTGACAATCGCGCTGGTGGCATTTACATGAATGCCAGATAACAGAATTTACAAGTCATTGTGATAAAATTAATGTGCTTAGTGCCCATTAGAGGAAACTTAATTAAAAATTGAATGGCGCAAGAGATACGGGGAAAAAATCAGCGCGTCTAATTAGTCCAAGAAAGGAGGGAGTAGAGCGAGTGTATTGTCATGTATCCAGCGCTGATACCAGTCCTATTACTGGAGACAATAGACTGGTCCTCGCCTCTGGTCCTCGCACTGGGTTCACTTGGACAGCTAATGATGAGTGAATGGAAAACGGATTTCTGCCAGTTGCTCATCCTTCACCCCAGCAGAAACAGAGTTGGGGAGAAGGGGACTAATAAACAGGCAACACAAATATTGCCGAAAACAGTGACATATATTTGCTATATATTTCAGATTCAAAACATCTTTCAAGGAGACGGCAGGAACAAAGCAGAGTTAGCCAACGTGTCACTTCCAACCAACCCCATATCTACAGTATGCATGCTCTGCTCGGCAGAGCATGCATGCATGTC
Source organism: Anomaloglossus baeobatrachus (assembly GCF_048569485.1). NCBI lineage: Eukaryota > Metazoa > Chordata > Amphibia > Anura > Aromobatidae > Anomaloglossus > Anomaloglossus baeobatrachus. The sequence continues at coordinate 31,592,091 of NC_134362.1, forward strand.
CAATGGTGAGAAGAGAATTAACTAGGCTTGAAAGGGTTAATCCCATCTCGAAGATCCTATCTATCCCAATATGTAGTAGGTGTAATAATATTAATATGAGCAAATACGTCCAATTAGAAATGTAATATAGTTCTCCTGATTAGCTATATCACTTACCTCATGTGCAGGGCATTGCAGCTTTGGTATGCATGGCTATGACCACTAACAATTAACTGTTACTATATGAGTGTTCGTAACCGTGGATAACCAAACTGTAATGCCCTGCACATGAAGTAAGCGACATAGCTAATCAGGAGAACTATACTACATTTCTAATTGGAGGTATTATTATTACACCTACTAAGATCCTACATATTGGGGTAGGATTTTGGAGATGTAAATACCCACAAGAGAGTTTTTCAATTCCCCTTTCCTCGGACATATTATGTAAAAACAAAAAAACCCCACAACTTTGATTACTCACCCTCCTCAGGTCCATTGAGGAGTCTCTGAGCATTGTAAGAAATAATTGAGTGACAGCCCGAGAAAACAGCACAAGCAGCTCAGGGATGCAAAGCTGAATGATTGGCTGCAGCACTGTCAATGTGACGTCAGCGCTGCAGACCATAGCACAATCAAAGACTCAGCACTAGACCTGGGGAGGGTGAGTAAGACAGTCAGTTTGTTTACACAAAATACACCTGAAGACGCAGGTTTTCTGATCCTGAAAACCCCCTTTAACTCTTGTGGCCTGTTGCAATGAAATCCTCGCTGATCCTTTGCCCTCACATCTGCCACCCTTCAAGGGCATTAGGTGGTCAATTTTCTGTCTTTCAACCTGTGTGGCCATACCCAGCAGATTTTCCAGACGGAAAATCTCATCCACATGAGAAATCTCAGTAAATTGTCGAACACTGTGGATTTAAGTTAACGGCATGTCAATTAATGTGTGTGCAGTGCAAAAGGAAAAAATTTGGGAAATTCACAGTAAAATTAAAAGGCAAAATATGGATTTAAAAAGGGGTATTCCCATCACCAAGATCCTATCCCAATATGTAGAAGGTTTAATAAATAGAATAGTGGCAAATACCTCCAATTAGAAATGTAGTATAGTTCTCCTGATATAGCCATATGTCTTACCTCATGTGCAGGGCATTGCAGGACCTCTCAATTCTGGCTCAAAAATGGGGATCTGAGCAGTGGACCCCTACTCTATGTTTACCACATGCCCGAATAGGAAATACGACAAGGCTTGTTTTCATGAAATAACCCATTAATAATGGATGGTTTTTAGGCTTGAACATCTTACAGAAATATATAGGAAACAGTTTTCTGTAAAGGAGTTTTCTGAGGTCAACAATACCTTTGTATAGTATAGGCCATCAATGTGTTGGGGTACAGACCTAATAATCAGGAAAAGTACTAGAAATAACCACAGCCAATTCTTAAACCACACCATTCTCCTCTATGCAGCTGAACCTGGTAGTGCAGTAAACTGGGATCAGCTGCAGCATCTTGCTGGAGTTCCAGGGTTGTCTATCAGTGGTTACACTATTTTTGATGGCAGTAACACAGTAGTCTGCAGCCATATATCAACTTCAACCCTGACAGAAACCAATGTTATCCCATTATAAAAGTCACCTCATTATGTCACGATTCATCAATATCCATTTGAAAACAGATCCATCATAGCCACCATTCTTAATTCCAAACACAGCCGAAACGAAAAAAAAATCAAATATCTGTCATGAGGGACTATGGGGATGGTGGAAAACTGGGGACCCCAAGCTGACCATCAGAGTAGGGGACACTGTGCTACCCCTATTCTCAGAGATACCCCTAATGGTGGGGATGTCTGTGTCTCCCTCCTGGCCCTGTTCCGGACAACCCTGATCTGATCCCCTTTCCCCCAGGGGAGACCAGGACAGGATTGTGATTTAACCCACAGAAATAGACAAACAGGCGAAACTAAAACTCTGTCACACAGAAGTATAGATAATAAGAGATTAGGAGGAAAACCAGAGCAGGGTAGAAACAACAAGACGACGGGTAACTCCACAACAACACCAAGCATAAAGCAACTCTGGAACACCACAACTCACAGACCAATACAGCATCAACTATAGTTGGCATAGGTAAACGATTTCCTCCAGCCTAAAAATGGAGGAGCAGAAGTGATAGGTTTACTTACAAGTGATCAAGGAAGCCTAACAAGCAGGATAGCAGAGGTTAACTCTTGCTAGCCTGTCTATGAATGAGCGACAGCAGGTCTATGCCCAAGTCTCACTAAGTTGATCAGAAACACCTGAGAAATCATCGGACGGGATGTTAAGACTGAGCACACCTATTCATTTCACAATAAATTAATCTTCTCATTGGTTTCCAAAGCGTTTATATATAATTCCTCGAAAAAGTCACTTAGCCGAACTTCCGGATGATTAGTACACACGCCGCACTCGGAGGTCAGATCTATCGCGCCGCTATGGCCCGAAGCTTATCGGATTCATTCTGAAGTTAGTATAGAGATGATCAAGGACAGAGCATTGTCATTCTAGAGGGATTTTTTATATGCTTGTTAAATGCTTAATTGATGTCATTTTGGCTTAAAATTTGCAGTTTACAAGCACTTTTATTGAGTAAATTAGCAGAGCACCCCTGGCATCCAGAGCCATGAGGATGGGCAGAGCGGATGTGCTGACGCACACTAATAAGGTGCGGGTACTGCCTTCTGGCCATGATATCGACTTTTAATGGGTTTCAACTGGGCCAAAGGGTAGAAAGAGTTCATCCTATTGGAAAACACAGCGCCATCCTGCTATAAACTGGTACTAGATAATCCATATCTTAGTGCTCTATTTACTGACGTCTCATACAAGCTAACAAGAATTTAGGGGGTCGTTGTGATCATAGTAAAATGGGTTACACAGGGGGCCCCACTGTGTGTCTGACACTGAAGATCCCAAGTGATTTATAAGGAGAAGAAGAGCTGTGGAAAAATAAAGCGCAATAGGGTCTTACCCTTATAGGCACAGGGCAACAGACAAGGGGAGCAATAATACTCACCAACTGTAGTTGTGAAAGTCACAACTACTATAATCGCATTTAGAGATGGATCCAGGCAGCGGCAACCCAGGATGGCTGATAACAGAGACAATAGTAGAAAAGGGTTACTATACCGCGCCAAAGATCACAAGTCTGGATGTCGGATTGATGTGGCTTTATTGTAGCATCGGTCTATGCGTTTCAGGAGCTCTGCTCCCTTCCTCAGGACCATAGAAACAACATCAAATCCCTGAGATTTGATGTTGTTTCTATGGTCCTGAGGAAGGGAGCAGAGCTCCTGAAACGCGTAGACCGATGCTACAATAAAGCCACATCAATCCGACATCCAGACTTGTGATCTTTGGCGCGGTATAGTAACCCTTTTCTACTATTGTCTCTGTTATAAGTGATTTATAAGGGGAGTTACATTGGCGTTTAAAGGGGTATTCCCATCTCCAAAATCCTATCCCAATATGTAGTAGATGTAATAATAATATTAGCATATACCTCCAATTAGAAATGTAGTATAGTTCTCCTGATTAGCTATGTCGCTTACCTCATGCGCAGGGCATTGCAGCTTAGGTATTCATGGTTAAGACCATGAGCAACTGTCACTATATGCTGTCACGATTCAGTTTGGACTCTGCTGTGCAGCTGGTACTGTGGTCAGTGTTAGCCTATCCTTCCATGCCTCGGTCCCAGGATCACGCCGCTTTATCACAATGTCTCCTCCATCAGTGCGGCACCAGTTATAGCCCTACTCTGCAGCGTGCGCTCCTGGTTCCTGTAAATTCTCTTGATTCTGCTCACTATCTTGTCTGACCTCCGCCCTCCCTGTTCAGTCTGGCTTCCTTTACTTCCGTCCTCCCTGTTCAGCCCGACCTCCCTGCCCATCCCCTTCATCTTGTCTTACCTTCCGGTCTTCATCTCCTGTCCCGTTTGTTTCCTGCGCCCCTTCTTACGTCTTGCTCTCCCGGTTCCCAACCTCCGGCTCACTCCTGACATTGTCTCCGCCTACTCCCTTGTACTGAGTGACCTTCCGGTTCTGACCCTGCATGTACGACTTCTCTGAGTAATCAATTTGTGACTACTCCTGTGACACCTTGTGGATTCATAGTCCTGTTACACACACCAGAGTTCCAGCTCCCCCTAGAGGTGACTTTACATATGCATGGACGTAACCATGGCTATCTAAGCTACTGTAATGCCCTGCACATGAGGTAAGCGACATAGCTTATCACGAAGACTATACTACATTTCTAATTGAAGGTATTTGCTAATATCATTATTATCACACCTACTACATATTGGGATAGGATCCTGGAAATGGGAATACCCCTTTAATGCACCTTATATAGGACTATATAGATAGTAATATAAAAACATTACCAGCACCATGAGGCTAGATTCACACTACCATATAGCGGGCCTTTTATAAGCGCCCTGATACGGTCACAATTCCTTATAGAACCGCGTGCCTGCTGACCTGGACTGAGAGCCTCAATGGCACATATGACACTTTTGATTTGGGCCAGGAGACTCACAGCTGGGCCAGGAACTGCGGCCGTAACGTTGTCACACAGTGAACTTATTGTGAGAATCCTCATCTGACCCCAACCAGGCAATTAATAATGTATCTGCATACCTCCCAGTGTCCTCAGAGGCATCGATCGCTTCCTATATCCATTAGATGCTGCCGTATACGGAGCAGGCTGGAGACAGGAGGCTGCCAAATGTGAGCGCGACTGCTGCATAAGTGACGGGTTAAGACGTCTGCAGGAATCTGAACTGATTAACCTCTATTTACATCTAAGACCAATGGCCGTCCTGTAGCCTACACATATTTGGTCATGACGGTCTACCACTCTGAGACATGTGATAGGTTTGGGATCCAAGTCTCCCATTGCCTTGCTTTTGTTTGGTGTTGCAAGGGTTAACGACTCTTTCCTTGCTGTAGATTCTTGTCAGTGCAATCTCAAGTGCCGCCGGTTTGTGACCACTCCCCCTCTCCTTTAAATAGTCACATGTTCCATCACCTGATGCCGGTTATAGAATTTCATCATTCTGAACTGGCCACCATGGAGGGAGAAAGTCTCTTGAAGTTCCTGAAGCAGAGTCTCCTGCAGCCCTGGTGTCTGGCTGCAATAGTTAGCATATATCCTTTTTGTCTATGTTCCCCTGTCTGTCTTCCTTCCTTTGTCTGATGACTGTGATGGTGAAATCTAGTGCACTCACCGGCCTTGGCACTATTCAGGGCGAGTAGAGGGACAGTTAAGCGGGCTTTACACACAGCGATATCGCTAGCGATGACGCTGGTGAAAGCCCCTGCCCCCGTAGTTTGTGCATCAAGGGAAAATCGCTGCCTGTGGCGCACAACATAGTTAGTCCCCATCACACGGACTTACCTCCCTAGCGACGTCGCTGTGACCGGCGAACCACCTAAGGGGGCGGTTTATGCAGAGTCACACGGCAGGCGTCCAATGGAAGCAGAGGGGCGGAGAGCAGCCAAAGGTAAGACACGCCCACCTCATTGCCAGCGGCCGCAGATACGGTGTTGTTCGTCGTTCCTGCAGTGTCACACATAGCGATGTGTGCTACCGCAGGTACGACAAACAACCTGCGTCCTGCAACAGCAACGATATTTGGGATTTGAACGACATGTCAACGATATGGTGAGTAATTTTGATTGTTACCGGTCGTTCGTGCGTTTCACACGCAACGACGTCGCTAACAAAGCCGTATGTGCGTCACGAATTCTGTGACCCCAACGGCATCTCGTTAGCGATGTCATTGCGTGTAAAGCCCCCTTTAGGGACTAGGTACGTGATGGTGACGAGGGGAAGGACTTGTATAGAGACGTTAGGGGAGCTCAAGGTACAGACAAGTGACCCATCCCCTGCGCCCTATTGTTAGGGTCTCCATAGACTTCAATGTTAAAAAAAAGTTGTGTTTGCTGAACTTTTTTCCCAACGGATCGTTGCAGGATCCGTTCTAAGGGGTGATTACAGGACATTTGACTTCAGCCTAACTGTAGATCACCGATTTTTAAAAGAGGAAATCTACCCAGCAGCAGCTATGCATCACCAGATTTCATTTTGATCAATGGAACTCTGCACAGAATTTGGTATTAGTTATTCCAGTAACTTGAATTTATTGAGAACCTTAAGGATGAATGTGCTGGACCTTATGTCTGAGGGTTGTCCCTACTTAGTAAGTCTCATCACTTATCCAAAGATATGGCTGCTCATCTACACCACTGTTCCATCCAAAGTCTATGGAATTGCAGGAGATAGTCAAGTACAGCACTCCGCCATCTCCAAGAGTCAATCGGTGGAGGTCCCAGCGGTCCAACGCCCAGTGATCAGCAAGTTATTACTGTACTTTTATTATGGATGGGTGATAAGTTGATTACTCGGGACATCCCCTTTAAAGGGAATGTGTCACCAGGTTTTTGCCACCTAATGTGGTAGTAGCATAATGTAAAACAGAGACCCTGATTCCTGTGATGTCACTTACTTGGCCGCTTACTGTAGTTTTGACAAAAATCACAGTTATATTAGCAGGAGATTATCACTAAATGACTAGTAAACCTGCTGTCATGTACCTGTACCTGTCTTTTATCAGTTTTTTATTTTTAATCCACCTACCTTCTTGTTTTTATGCCTTTTTGCACTGATTTGTGCGGTTACTATTTCTACTTATGGATTGTCCATGGACCTGCTCTGCACCGTGCACTTTATCAGGTGAGCTGAAATGCTATTTTCTATATTTTTTTTGAACTTGCTGTCATGCTGTTCTCCATATTCATGAGCTCTGTATAACTGCTGCCCCCACCACTGATTGGCAGCTTTCTGCCTATGCACAGTGCAGTATAGACAATGCTGCTAATCAGTGATGGGGGTGAGGTTATACAGATCTCAGCATTCAGAGAACCGCTAGATCTGCAGCAGAAAAAGCAGTGATTTTATCAAAACTGCAGCAAGCACCCCAGTAAGTGAAACACCGCTGGAATCAGAGTCTCTGTCCCTACATCATGCTGCTCTCAGATAGGAGCTAAAGACCTGGCAATAGATTCTCTTTAAGCCTTCTTTATATAGAACTAGCTGTACTACCCGGCTTCGCCCGGGTTAATAACTGCTGTTAACTAAATAGAATGTATTAACATTCCCGGGATAGTAACTGTCTCTCTGTTTCTCTCCCATTCTCTGTCTATCTCCCCCTCTGTATATCTCTCTCTGTCTCTCTCTCTGTCAACCTCTTTGTCTGTCTGTCTCTTTCCCTGTCTGTTTCTGACTGTCTCCGTCTCTTTCTCCGTCTGTCTCAATCTCTTTCCCTGTCCGTCTCTTTCCCTCTCTTTCCCTGTCCGTCTCTTTCCCTGTCCGTCTCTTTCCCTGTCCGTCTCTTTCCCTCTCTTTCCCTGTCCGTCTCTTTCCCTCTCTTTCCCTGTGTCTGTCTCTTTCCCTGTGTCTGTCTCTTTCCCTGTGTCTGTCTCTTTCCCTGTCAGTCTGTCTCTTTCTCTGTCAGTCTGTCTCTTTCTCTGTCAGTCTGTCTCTTTGTCTGTGTCTGTCTCTTTGTGTCTGTCTCTTACCCTGTCTATGTCTGCCTCTTTCCCTGGCTGCATTGTGACACGCCAACATTCCATATAAGGGCGTGGCTGCGCATTCTTCTGAAGTTCTGGCTGCACTGTGGCTCCCAGCTCCATTCGCTTTAATGGAGGCAGGTTTTTTGGCAAATAACTGTAAAGCGCAGGGTTAACATTTCCCCTCAAAACATAGCCTATGACGCTCTCGGGGTCCAGACGTGTGAGTGTGCAAAATTTTGTGGCTGTAGCTGCGACGGTGCAGATATGCCAATCCCGGACATACACACATACACATTCAGCTTTATATATTAGATATTTTACTGCATTTTTATGGTTTGCAATGTGCTTTATATGTTGCACAAATGCTTAAAAAGGGTTATAAACGATTCCTTGATAAATGCCCGTGTAAAACTGAGCAAATGATAAAACACAAAAAAACAGTAATCACAGGTTCCTTTCTTCTGGCAAACAAACAACCACAGTACAATACTAATAACGTGTACCTCGGATGAGCACCGAGGAATCTGCCGACCCCTGCCCTGCCGCACATCCCTGGGGTCTGCAGAAGACCACCCCAGACTGCAGCTCTGTTATCTACAGCCAAGCTATCAGTGCTATGTTTTTATGGGGGGAAAATGTAATTATTTCTCTGAAGGAAACATAACTGCACGCTACTTCCTGCAAGAAACCCGTAACGAGTCAATATTTAATTTCTTCCTTAATTTGTTTCCTTCGTTAATGTAACCCAGACCCGGCCGTGGTGCTCATAAAAGGCTTTGTGTCACCGCTGACCTTGAAAGCCATGCTCAGGGTCTAGGGCTCGATGTAGGCAGAAATGGAGGATAATGAGGAGAAATGAAGAGGTTATATAGCCAAACAGAGGTGCTAATGAGCGTCATAAATAGCTGCAGAGGTGTCATCTCTATTAATAAGAACACGAATATTGCGCCTTTACACATCGTCCTGCGTGGATCATGCTGCGAAGTGAAGGCTCTCGTTGCGTCAATAGGAAACGTGTGACATCAAATGAATGGTGGAGTGTTACCTGGAAGTGGCGCTGCGTGCATTAAAGGAGTATTAATCCTAGAAATGGATGACAACTGTGAACAGGAGATGATATTGTCCCCGCGGGCTGTCACTCTGCAAGATTTTCTGCATGGCCGTAAAATAGTGTTGCAGAAATCCTGCAGTGAATATCAGTTTCATTTTTGGCTAAGGAAAGGCTAAGGTGTGGGGCATATTCAAAGATCTGGGACTTAAAATAATTTTTTCCCCATCAATAAGTTATCAGCTATCTAAAGGGTAGGAGATAACTTGGTGATCAGTGGGGGAGCCGTCCGATACACCGATTCTGAGAACAGGTGTCACGCATGTAGGAGATGACCATATGTAACGCGTGACACACGCGTTCAGACCGACAGGTGTCTGAACAAAAAAACACCGAAATCTAGCCAACAAAAAGGGGGGAACACTAGGTCACGATACAATGGAGCTCCCTGCTGCTAGGGAGAGGGGTAAGAGGGCGCCTCCTGAACTCACCTCAAGCTAACTCCTGAACTCCCTAACATCCCTATATAGGTTCTTTCAACCTGTTGGCGAGCAGGATCCCTTGGACCCTCAGCCTATAGTCACCCTGCCTACTGAGTAGGCCGACGAGTTCACTAGACTCGCCTGTTGTGATCCGGTAACCGTGAAAGATTACAAAAAACTTGCATTGCTGAAAAAAAACACCACGAAACAGGAGTAGTTGGAACCTGGGCTGACCGCAATCCTCTAACTATCAGACCACACTAGAAGTAGCCGTGGAGCGTTCCTAAAAACCTAGATGCCTAGTCACAGCCTGAGAAAATAGCTACGCCTCATAGAATGAAATGAGGAAATCTACCTTGCCTCAGAGTAGTCCCCAAAGGAGTTGGTAGCCCCCACATACAAAGATTACGGTGAAATAGGAAAACACAATACTCAGATAGAAAAAATAGAATTAGCAAAGGCGAGACCCAACTTACTAGATACAAAGCAAAAGGAAAGGAACTGATTGTGGTCAGTACAAAATCCCTGTAGAAAAATACCAAACACCTGATAGTAAAAAGGCCCTGGAGGTCATACAACCTCACCCCCACTATATCAGGTACTCCTGTAAATAATGGGAGAATAAAATACCACAGAAGCAAATAATCAAATCAGACAGGGATAAAATCCCTTTTCCTGCAGGAGAGCCAGCACAGAGGAAACTCCCATGCTCACAGCACAACTGAAACAAAACTTCAACTGCAAGAAAACAGACACAAAACAAGGAAAAACAATACCCTGAAGTGTAAACCAGGAAGCAAGGCAAAAATTGAAAACTTATCTGCACAAGTCTTGTTCAGGGATACAGGGAAGGAAAAAACTCCAGGCCAGGAACAAAGACTAAGGAATATACAATTATATCCGGCGCCAGCCGGGCAAAAAGTGCTCTCCTCTATAAACCAGACTTGTCTGCAATAGAACTTTCCCAATTAACACTGACACCTGTCTGAGTCACAGGCTCAGATTCAGCTCCACTACCATTCCTGGCCACCAGAGGGAGCTTCAGAACAATACCCACACAGACGATGTTCACAACACTCGCCACTACACTAATAAACATGGAGGGAAAGGAAAGACAGACGGGGGAACAAACAAATATACAGACACCAAACTTTACAGCAGCAGACAGATTCAATGAAGCAAAACGATGGGCAAAGGACAATTCCTTAGCAGTTCTTTCCACCCGGGTGGCCAGAGTAGAAATGAATTCTAACAGCAGTAAGGACTGCTGGGAAAGCGTCAGTATTTAACCTAACTGGGCATTGGCTCAAAGCAGCTACAGCTGACCTGCACTGCTATGAGCTGCTGGCAACAAAAAAATGAAATTAAGTCATGAGATGCCAAAGGAAAGGAAGGAGACTAGATGGAGATGGGAGGCTCCAGTCCTAAGGCTGTCACTAGTCTCAAAACAGCAGGGAGACGACCGTGACAACAGGACTCTCAACTGCCCGATCAGAATAGAGCATTGGCCATGAACTTGCACCATAGTTTCACTCATTCATTAAGCTACCTCCAACAGACTCAGGAAGAATGAATAAAGTAGTGAGACAAATGCACAGGAGACCGCATCATTCCAGAGCGCCAGCCATATCCCCACTGATCCATAAGTGATCCCCTCTAGACAGCTGATAACTTGTAATGCTAGAATTACCCTTTCAAAAGGACTTGCATCTGACAGAGGGGGGGGGGGGGGGAGCTCCTACTGCAGTCAGTTGCATTACAGCCAAGCACATGACAGTAAGACATTTCTTATAGTTGTAGAAAAACTGAACATCCAAAGATCATCAACATTAACAGAAATAAACACGTGAATTAGATGCCTCTGTATATAATAACTCGATATAATATATAGAAATAGAACCCTCTGTGTGTAATGACTCTATATAATATATAGGAATAGATCCCTCTGTGTGTAATGACTCTACATAATATATAGGAATAGATCCCTCTGTGTATAATGACTCTATATAATCTATAGGAATAGATCCCTCTGTGTGTAATGACTATATAATCTATAGGAATAGATCCCTCTGTGTGTAATGACTATATAATATATAGAAATAGATCCCTCTGTGTGTAATGACTCTATATAATATAGAGAAATAGATCCCTCTGTGTGTAATGACTCTATATAATATATATATATATATATATATATATATATATATATATATATATATATATATATATATATATATATATATATATAAATAAATAGATGTGTTTCCCTTTTTGTATTGAATTAGTGAAATTAACTTTTTGATGATATTCTAATTTATTGAGAAGCACTTGTATATTTAAGGAGGTGAATAGTTACAGTTGAAGCACTTACCGCTACCCAGCAAGTTAAAAATGACCATTGTCAGATATCTATAGGATAAGTATAGAAGCCAGAGTATTGTAGAGAATTGCACTAATAGTACCGTAATTGCCTAACATTTTCCCCTAAGTGTCTCCAAATTGAAGCTAAACCTCAAAATCGGTCACTGAATTGGTTACATCCAGTTACAGAGAATGTCTGCAACTTGTGAGCTTATTAAATGACTCAATTTCTGTGCGTTGCAAGTTATTAAATAGCAGCGCGATCAATTAGAAAGACGGTTTACAAACGCCGGAGCTAAGCGTGTGTCTGGTGGTAAGAGCTTTGATGCTGAGAAAACACTGAGTGAAATAAGGGTACTTTCACACTTGCGTTATTTTCCTTCCGTTACAATCCGCCCTTTTGGGAAACAGCGGAATCCGTTAACGGATTCCGCTGTTTCCCATAGACTTGTATGGGTGACGGATTGTACCAAAAGGAGCTGCGTTGCTTCCGCTGGGCGACGCTCCGTTGCTTCCGCCCAGCGGGAGGAACGCAGCATGTAACGTTATTTTGAGCAGCGGAATCCTCTGGATTTCACTGCGCATGCTCTTTTTTTTTTTTTTTTTTTTTTTTTTATTTTTTTTTTAAATCAAACTTTATTTTAGCTCGCGGTGGCCGAACGTTCAGCTGAGCGCCCGGCCGTCGGCAAGCGACAGCGCTCAGCTGAATGACCGGCCACCAGCATGCCCGGCCGCCGGCAAGTCACAGCGCTCAGCTGAGCGCCCGCCCGCCGGCATGCCCGGGCGCCGGCAAGTGACAGCGATCAGCTGATCACCCGGCGGCCGGGAGCGATCAGCTGATCACCCGGCGGGCGGGAGCGATCAGCTGATCACCCGGCGGCCGGCTGCAGGGAGCGATCAGCTGATCACCCGGCAGCCGGGAGCGATCAGCTGATCACCCGGCGGGCGGGAGCGATCAGCTGATCACCCGGCGGCCGGCTGCAGGGAGCGATCAGCTGATCACCCGGCGGCCGGGAGCGATCAGCTGATCACCCGGCGGCCGGCTACTGGGAGCAATCAGCTGATCACCCAGCGGCCGGCTGCAGGGAACGATCAGCTGATCGTTCACTATAGTCTGCCGCTGGTAAAACCGGGAAAAAAAAAAAAAAAAATCAAAACGAATTGCGTTGTTTTGCAGCATCCGTTGCATCCGTTGTGTCACTATATGCAACACATCCGTTGCATCCGTTACACAACGCAATGCAACGGATACCGTTCAACGCAAGTGTGAAAGTAGCCTAACACTTCAAAAATCAGGACAAATCACGGCGGACGGAGAGATAAGATAATATTTCTGTCAGGCGTAGATTTAAGGCTCATTTCATTTCACGGAACACAAAATAAATGGAAGTATTACTGCTCGGAGGCCATGGGAACATGACTTCACGTTACACGAGCGGACATCATTTTTCAAGACAGAAAACTATTCTGGAGGCCAAGTTCTGGCTGCCGAGATTAAAGAAACCTCGGAAAGTCTTCCACCACCAGCAAGGTGTAGGGTATGTACAAGCCCAGGGGGGTTCTCTAGAAAACAAAAATTAGATTTCTGGCCGATCAGCTTCATTAGGTTATAGAGATCTAACACTTACACAGGAGGGAAGGAGCTAATGATCTGGAAAATATCTGACGTGACCTCCCAAGACTCGCCCAAGAGGTCTACATGGGTGTAAACTGCATTTACAGTAGGGTTATAATGATTTCTAGAAATTAGGGGATGAGGGAGGCATCAAGGAAAAAGTGAAGAAAAACTTTTAGAAAATTCTCAATTGAACTTCTGTTCAATGCTCCAGTTATGGGGCTTAAGGCGGCGTCACACAGTACGATATATCGTGCGATCGCACCCGCCCCCGTCGTTTGTGCGTCACGGGCAATTTCTTGCCTGTGTCACACAAGGCCGTAAACCCCCGTCACACGTACTTACTGCACGAACGACCTCGCTGTGGGCGGCGAACATCCTCTTCCTGAAGGGGGAGGGACGTTCGGTGTCACAGCGACGTCCCAATAGAAGCGGAGGGGCGGAGATGAGCGGGACGTAACATCCCTCCCACCTCCTTCCTTCCGCATTGCCGGTGGGACGCAGGTAAGCTGTATTCGTCGTTCCCGGGGTGTCACACGAAGCGATGTGTGCTGCCTCGAGAACGACGAACAACCGGCGTCCAGGAACGTGACCGACTTTATGAAAATGAGCGACGTGTCAACGAGCAATGATAAGGTGAGTATTTTTGCTCGTTCACAGTCGTTCGGAGGTGTTACATGCTACGATATCTCTAACGATGCCGGATGTGCGTCACGGAATCCGTGACCCCGACGGCATATCGCCCGATATATCGTAGCATGTGAAGCCGCCTTTAGACCACGGTGGTGTCACGTCATGCTTCATTCGTATCCTGTAGGCGGCAGTAGGGGACGAGCCACGGCGGCCGGTGGAAAATATATTACTGTGGACAGAAAGAGGCAGATTTATCAACATGGTCAAATCCTTAAACAAAGCAAACCTAGGAGGCAGCGGCTAGCAGTGCTGGGGGTCCTGGGTTCAAATCCCACCAAGGACAACATATGCAAGGAGTTTGTATGTTCTTCCCATGTTTGCGTGGGTTTCCTCCAGATTCTACGGTGTTCTTCCACACTTAAAAGACCTACGGATAGGGAATATAAGATTGTGAGCCCCAACAGGGACAGTGATCATGATGTCTCTAAAGCGTGTGCAATATCATGGCGTTATATAAATTAATAGACTCAACCGTCCTAAAATGCGCCAGACTTGTCATAGTGGTTCATGCAGTTTTCTAAAGTGGTCATATCTTTAGACTTTCTAGTCTAAGTTTGCACCTTTTTAGAGCTGTCACGTTCCTGTTGTCGGATAAGTAAAGAAAAGTGTGTAAAAGGTACAATAAATTTGGGGTAAGCCATTAAAGACAGTCTTTCTGATGTGAATACATTTCAATACTGCAATGCTGGGATTGGAGCATAGGAGCTCCTGTCATCCGCAGCCTCATATTCAGCAGCGTCTTGAGGTCAGTACGTTGCTGATGTCATCACGCAGCTGCTGGCGCCGCAGAGGCATCGCAGATATCTGGCTGCGGTAGCGTTCATTTGAGGAGCTGAAGATGAAATGTGTAGTTATCAGGGGGTAGTGGAAGGAGGAAGATTAGGGTTACTTCCAAGGCATAATATGGGGGAAGGAGGATTGTTAAAGGGGTATAATGAAGGGCAATTTTTAGGGATATTTTGGAAAGAGGCATTGAATGGGTGTGATATTATACAGAGGGATACTGGAGGGGATAATGGAGAGGGGGTCATGTTGGGGAAATTATGGAGACAGTTATATTATGGAGAGGGGCAATGTAGGGGGAACATTATGGAGTGGGGCAGTTTGGGGACACATTTTGTGCATTTGGCAATTTTATATTCAGCGGTGCAGCATGGGAGATATTCATTTTTATGGGGCAGTATAATGATACTTTTATCTTTAAGGGCACCATGTCAGGATGTGATGCTGAAGATGGAGGAGAGGGAAGTCTCTAGAGATGAGTTCTTGTGAAATTTCATCATGGCATCTGTACTACGTGGAGACAAAAGGTATGGGAACAACTTCAATTACGGAAGAGGTCACCTATAAAAGGTACCTGGATGTAAATGTTTATTTGTAATACTGCCTGTGTCTCAACAGTACTGTGGTTCCTGTATTTTCTGTAATCTAATGATGGCTGGTAAGTGGTAACAACTCCCAGCATCTCCTTACCAATGTTAAGGGCATATTGGGAATTGTAGATTTAGGCAGTACATATATCGGGCTGATCTGACATTACCTTTGATTGCTGCACTTTACTTGATGCTGTATACATGTACTCACAGTGGTTCTGGTGCTGCATTCATGTACTCACAGTGGTTCTGGTGCTGCATTCATGTATTTACGGTGGTTCTGGTGACGCACTAATGTACTGAAGGTGTTTCTAATCTTCAACACAGGTAGCAATTCATAATGTGCTTCATGGCTATGTTAAAACTTAACCTCAAATCTCTGTTTTGAGTATATCTGCTCCAAAAACTCACTTTAACTTTGTGTGTTCACACTGATTTTTGTGGAGCAGAGACCGAGCATAAATTTTGCAAATCCTCTTCAAATACTTAAAACTAGGTTCTGATGATCTATTAATGTACAATTGGTAGTTTTGATGACGTATTCATGTAAATACATCTTTAATTTTTTGCGGCCCTTGGGACTGGTTCAGTATGGCAGTGTGGCCCTTGGACAAAAAAAATGTTCCATTGTGCACCCCTGATCTAAACAATGCTCACAATACATTTGCAGTTGCCGACGGCAAATACCACAAATCAGATGGCCATTTGGCATTTGTCGGGTTGGTTTTCATGAGTAAGGCTATGTGCGCACGTTGCGTAAATACATGCAGTTACGCTGCGCTTTGTAGCGCAGCGTAACTGCATGCGTCCTGCGTCCCCTGCACAGTCTATGGAGATTGTGCAGGGGCCGTGCGCACGTGGCGTTTAAGTGCGCAGCGCTTCGGCTACTGCCGAAGCGCTGCGCAAAAAGAAGTGACATGTCACTTCTTTCCTGCGCTTTGCCGGCAGCTCCTACTCGGTCTATGGCAGGAGCTGCAGGCAGAGCGCATGGAATCGGCTTTTTTTTTTTTTTTCACTACGGACATTTCTGCAGCGATTTAAAGAGCACATGTGCTCTTCAGATCGCTGCAGAAATTTCTGCAGTGAAGTACGCAACGTGCGCACATAGCCTAAATCTCTCTAAACAGTAGCGACAGTACAAGGATTTACACTAGGTTTATGCTACTATATAAAAAGAAAAAAAAGAAGGAAAAACGGACGGACACCAAAAATAAGCACTCTTTCGGGTGAACTGGGACCAATGGTTATCCTGGTCATACAGGCCCAGTGTAGACAACTTTAAGGCCTAGTTCAGATAAGTACATTTTCAGTGCATCTGCTGTTTACATGAAAAATGGGCGGTATACATCCAGCTTGCAAACCAATGGTTGTCAATGAGAGCAGTGGATATAATGGTGGGCAGCTCCTGCAGACAGGTGAATGGAGTTGGAGATGGATGCAAGAATCATGGTTTTCACCGACGGACACGGCAATGAAGCCAAAATCTCTTTGCTGTAGATGGAAATCTAATGCGCCGTCTCCTAGTAATCATTTCTTGCCGCGGATGAAGACAAACAAGACCCTTTGATTTCTACCAGCGACTAGTAATTCAATTGTGAAGGATCCTTCGGACGGACGGCATTACAGTCTAGAGGGCACGGCGCGCTTCATCCTTTCATCACATCAGCCTAGAAATGACTGTTTGAAGTGATGTGAAAATGAAAGCGATGCCATTATCCGGGGGGGAATTTACAGGAAAGGTCATGACATGGACTGGCGATGTACCCGGGTAACGCAATCACCGGGGTGAATTCAATTAGTGTCACCAGTTATGACTGGTCCTTGGCTAAAACATCTAATGCAATAACATGCAGATAACACGCAACATATATAACATTTAGCACATTGCGGTGACAGGAGCGGCTCACCCCAAATTAAACTGAGCTTAAAGGGCATTTAAGGCAGCATCCGTTAGTGGTAACTGGAGCTTACATTATAGTAATCGAGTCAGGATAAAGGGATATTCATGGTGGCTGAGAGGTGGAAGGCACGCAACAACTACCAATGGCTTTAGGGACAATCTGTGCCCATGCAGAGCCCTTTATATCAGAGCATTAATACCTGTGCAGATACACTGGGAACATCTGAGGCCTCCCTTCACATTTCTATATAGGGGTACATCTATACATATAGGGACTTCAAATCAGTAGGAAAAAATCCACTGCGAATGATGCTGCAAATTGAATGCAAAATCCGCTGCATATCAGCAGCCCCAATTTAAAGGGCTTTATGGGGTTAGAAAACGTGGCTGCTTTTTAATAACAGAAACACACCTGTTTTTGCTGGTGTTACTGCTCACCTCCATTGACTTGAATGGGCCTGAGCTGGAAAAGCAAGAACGATCTGGCAATTTAGGTCCAGTACAATTAAGTCACTGGACAAGATCATCAAGTTGAGGAACATTTCACTGGGGACAAAGACAAGACTCGTACATAGTCTGGTCTCGGTTCGTACATAGTGTGGTCTTTTCTGTAGTAACATATGGATGTGAAACCTGAACGATAAAGGAACAAGACAGAAGAAAAACCAACGCCTTTGAAATGTGGTGCTGGAGAAGAACGTTATCAATACCATAGATCACAAAAAGAACAATCACATCAATTTTGGAACAAAACAAGCCAGATATGTCACTAGAAGAAAGGGTCACCAAGCTACGACTTGACTACTTTGGACACATATGAAGAAAGCAATCACTGGAGAAGGACATCATGGTCAGAAGAACTGGAGGAACAAGGTGAAGAGGAAGACCAGTAACCCGAAGGCTTGATACAATCAAGATAAAGGCGGAGAAAACCCTGGTGTACCTATCTAGGTTGCACAAGATCGAACTTCCTAAAGAGCATTCATCCATCAAGTCGTCATGGCTGGAGATCGAGATGAAGTGAGGCAAACTCAAGTACTATATACTTGATCATCCTTTAACGAAGTTAGGATAATTGATAACCAAAATTTTGTCAACCTCCTTGTAACACTGCCCCCTAGGTGGCAACTTTCTAATTTACACCCTGTTGCATTTCTTCACCCCTGGACATGTAATCCGAAAAACCTCTGTTTTGACATTGCCTCTGTCCAGCACTGATCTAAAAGGTGAGCTTGGCTGAGTGTTCTTGAGATCTCAATGGGGATTGCGGAGCAAGTCGCTTCAAGACACAAAATATCAGGCACTGTGTTTTTAATATGTCCAAATCTAATCTGCCCTGAAATCATATGTCAAGGGTGAGTCGATATGTCTCCATACAACCTGCATGGTTGGTTAGTCCCACCAAAGTCATAAGGTTCAGCCAATATTAATCTAATATGTTTAGACTCCTTTGGATGTGGGTGTGTGGTCTGGGTATTTCCAAAATTAAAAGTTATCCCATTTATAGGATAGGTGACAGGCTACCAATCTCTGAGTCTAGCCATCCCGACATCCGAGAATGGGACAATGCAGAGTTCCATCTTTGATGGATTGGAGGTGCTCATGATCAACAGTGGCTCAAATCATTGTCTATGGTCCTGGCAGTTAGAAGCTGTCATGCAGTAACTACCAGGTTTCCGCCAAGAATAAGGGACCCCCAGTGAGCACCGCAAGAACAGGGTACACCAGAAACATGATACAGCGGTGAGCCCTGGCACTAGGGAGGTGGCAGCAGGGTCACCTCCTGCACTTACATGAGGCTGTCCCCTGCACTCCCTAACCTCCTTATACTGGTTCTTCCCCCCCCCAGTTGCCGATCATGTGCGTATGCCCTCGCTTTCCCTGAACTCACCCTGGCTAGTGAGAAGGCCAGGGTGAGTCCTAGTCTCACCTCTACAATAATCCAAAACAAGGGTAGAAAGAACAGACAAAGGTAAAATGGACACAAAAGGAAAACACTCAAAGCAACTCCAATGCAGCTAATATCACAACTGAAATTGTCACGAAACTTCAGCTTCTTCCAGAGACTAGCTCCCTCCAAAGTGGACAGCTTAGATATAAGAATTTATAATCGACATAAGATGTTAGGACACGTGACCATTTGTATTAAAGGGGAGTGGTTACAAAAGAGCTGCACCTGAGATTACAGCACCAAAGGAAAGCAAATAGATATGCAGACCTGCGCACAATAAGGCGCGGTGATCTTCCGGTCCCAGACTCGTCAATGATCCCCCCCAGAGCGAGGCACACCCATGACAGAAGTCCAGCGACCAGAAAGTGATCCCCTATCCTCCTATGTATAATGCATACCTTTCAATTCTGGCAATATCAGTATCGTGAACCTGGCATCCACATAGTATAGGAATCATTAGTATTTCTAGGTTATTACTGGTTATGTATATTTATAATCATATCTCTAATGTCAGTAACACCCAACCATACAGGAATATTTTATCGAAGGGCTGGAGAATAGAAATCCCACCCAACGCGTTCAGCCTGGCAGCGCGCCAATCACATTTACCGTGCAAATATAAGAAGATAAAGCAAGATTTATTATAAATACACGATTCCGGATATCGGGAATCCTGCCTCCTCCATGTAACGAGCCATAAATTAGGCTATTTTACTGCTGATATTATAGGAGGATTCTCTAGGGGGACTAAACATTAATGCAACAACTAAACCACTATCCTAATTGGAAAATCGTTCCAATCTTAAAAGAAATAATGTTACTATAATATTTTGAATTTGACAAATTGAGGGATGAATGTTGCAGAATGTTAAAGGGGGTCTCTGCTTTACACAATACCTCCTTGTGAGAAACTGATAAAGTGAATACCCCCAGATATAAGCTGTAGACTGCAGCGAACTCTGACAGCAAATGTTCAATTTCCCTGCAGGAACCCCCAACCTGGATATGGAGCATTACACTGTGCCCATGGAAGTTAATGGGAGCTCTATGTACTGCGGAAAGAGGCATCCTTTGTAACCACTCTTTGCTAAGAGGACCTCAATTCATTTTACTAGATTGTGAAAGTGGCCTTTATAATTTGGACATCCCATTTTAAAGGGTTTCTCTTTAAAAGGTAACAATCAGGACGTGTGCACGATACCTGCTGATCATGCGAATTGAGCGGAGGTGGAAAAACCTTGTAATTTCTGTTCATATTTTTAATATTAGGATTCTTCTGCTATTTTGGTCATTTTTATAGCAGTTAGGGTATGTGCACACGCTGCAGATTTGGTGCACAAAATTTCTGCATGAAATCTGCATCTTCTGGCAGAAAAATGCACCAAAAAAACGCATGTCCTTCTGGCAGAAAAATGCACCAAAAACCCATGCCCTTCTGGCAGAAAAAATGCACCAAAATGAACACATGCCCTTCTGGTAGAAAAATGCATAAAAAAACGCATGCCCTTCTGGTAGAAAAATGCACAAAAAAACTCGCATACCCTTCTGGCAGAAAAATGCACCAAAAAAAAACAAAAACGCATGCCATTCTGGTAGAAAA
The DNA here is from genome assembly GCF_048569485.1 of Anomaloglossus baeobatrachus. Taxonomy (NCBI): domain Eukaryota; kingdom Metazoa; phylum Chordata; class Amphibia; order Anura; family Aromobatidae; genus Anomaloglossus; species Anomaloglossus baeobatrachus. The sequence continues at coordinate 31,612,717 of NC_134362.1, forward strand.
ATGCACCACAAAAACCGCATGCCCTTCTGACAGAAAAATGCACCAAAAATGCATGCGGTTTTTGGTGCAGTTTTTTTCTATGTGTTTTTTTTTCAGTGAAGTCAATGCCTGGAAGGGCTAAAAAAAACAGCGCAACAATTGACATGCTGCAAGATTTTTTCTGTACCAAATCTGCAAGGAAAAAAAAGCACTTGAGAAATCTCATATACTTTGCTGGCTTCAGCATAGGCATGCAGATTTTGGTGCAGATTTCTTAAAAACCGCATGAACAGACAGACGCACAGTGTGCACAGGCTCTAATAGCCCAGTCTGCTTTTTAATATAAAAAATATTGAATGATTATGAATACCTAAGGAAACCCATTTTGATACAATGGGGTCTATCAAAATTTGGCAAAATGGGAATGAGCAGATGATGCTGCCACTGTGAAACGAAGCAATAATACTAATGTAGGACACCTAAAAAAGTGAATAAAATGTTCTATATTAAAATGGCACTGTTATTCAGGTACTATTGCCAATGAGTAACAAGCAACAACAAAAAAACCAAACCAAAAAATATATTTTATATATATATATATATATATATATATATATATATATATATATATATATATATATATATATATATACATAATATACAGTGCCTACAAGTAGTATTCAACCCCCTGCAGATTTAGCAGGTTTGATAAGATGCAAATAAGTTATGGAATAACCCTTGTTTGCAATTACAGCTAATAATCGTCTTTTATAAGACCTGATCAGGCCGGCACAGGTCTCTGGAGTTTTCTTGGCCCACTCCTCCATGCAGATCTTCTCCAAGATATCTAGGTTCTTTGGGTGTCTCATGTGGACTTTAATCTTGAGCTCCTTCCACAAGTTTTCAATTGGGTTAAGGTCAGGAGACTGACTAGGCCACTGCAACACCTTGATTTTTTCCCTCTTGAACCAGGCCTTGGTTTTCTTGGCTGTGTGCTTTGCGTCGTTGTCTTGTTGGAAAATGAAATGACGACCCATCTTAAGATCCTTGATGGAGGAGCGGAGGTTCTTGGCCAAAATCTCCAGGTAGGCCGTGCTATCCATCTTCCCATGGATGCGGACCAGATGGCCAGGCCCCTTGGCTGAGAAACAGCCCCACAGCATGATGCTGCCACCACCATGCTTGACTGTAGGGATGGTATTCTTGGGGTCGTATGCAGTGCCATCCAGTCTCCAAACGTCACGTGTGTGGTTGGCACCAAAGATCTCGATCTTGGTCTCATCAGACCAGAGAACCTTGAACCAGTCTGTCTCAGAGTCCTCCAAGTGATCATGAGCAAACTGTAGACGAGCCTTGACATGACGCTTTGAAAGTAAAGGTACCTTATGGGCTCGTCTGGAACGGAGACCATTGTGGTGGAGTACGTTACTTATGGTATTGTTGTCCTTGGGTTAGCCTTGACTCTTCGGACAAGCCTGGCATCGGCACGGGTGGAAACTTTCAAAGGCTGTCTAGGCCGTGGAAGGCTAACAGTAGTTTCATAAGCCTTCCACTTCCGGATGATGCTCCCAACAGTGGAGACAGGTAGGCCCAACTCCTTGGAAAGGGTTTTGTACCCCTTGCCAGCCTTGTGACCCTCCACGATCTTGTCTCTGATGGCCTTGGAATGCTCCTTTGTCTTTCCCATGTTGACCAAGTATGAGTGCTGTTCACAAGTTTGGGGAGGGTCTTAATTAGTCAGAAAAGGCTGGAAAAAAGAGATAATTAATCCAAACATGTGAAGCTCATTGTTCTTTGTGCCTGAAATACTTCTTAATACTTTAGGGCAGGGGTCTCAAACACGCGGCCCCCGGGCCGCATGCGGCCCGCCAGTCTGATTTATGCGGCCCGCAGACACAGTGCAGAACACCTGATATTTTCCCTCCACTGCCTACAGTCATTTAGCGGTCGCCAGCCGCACTTTAACATTGCAGCCGCGGCCGGCCGCACTTCCGCATTGGAGAAGCCGCCAGGGAGAAGCAATCAAAGCCGGAGTTCAATCAGATGTCAGGGTGAAGCAATCGACGGCGGCATTCAACTCGAGCTCAGCAGCGCGACCAGAGCAGCGCTGACGTCAGCTGCTTTGCCGGCCGGTGCAGCGGAAGGAACAAGAGCATAGGGCACGTTAGAACGTTTGTGGTGTCTGTCTGTGTGTGTGTGTGTGTGTGTGTATGATGATGGCTGTGTGTGTGTGTGTGTGTGTGTGTGTGTGTGTGTGTTGATGATGGCTGTGTGATGATGATGGCTGTGTGTGTGTGTGTGTGTGTGATGATGGCTGCGTGTGTGTGTATGAAGATGATGGCTGTGTGTGTCTGTGTGTGATGATGATGGCTGTGTGTGTGTGTGTGTGTGTGTGATGATGATGATGGCTGTGTGTGTGTGATGATGGCTGTGTGATGATGATGGCTGTGTGTGTGTGTGTGTGTGTGTGTGTGTGATGATGTGTGTGTGTATGATGATGGCTGTGTGTGTGTGTGTGTGTGATGATGATGGCTGTGTGTGTGTGTGTGTGTGGATGATGATGATGGTGATGGCTGTGTGTTGATGATGATGAGGATGATGATGATAGCGGTGGTGGCTGTGTGTGACTGATATTGATGGTGGCTGTGTGCGACTGATCATGATGATGGCGGTGGTGGCTGTGTATGACTGATCATGATGATGTCGGTGGTGGCTGTGTGTGACTGATGATGATGATGGCGGTGGTGGCTGTGTGGGACTGATGATGATGACGGCGGTGGTGGCTGTGTGGGACTGATGATGATGACGGCGGTGGTGGCTGTATGCGACTGATGATGATGATGGCGGTGGTGGCTGTGTGCGACTGATGATGCTAATGGCGGTGGTGGCTGTGTGCGACTGATGATGATGATGGCGGTGGTGGCTGTGTGTGACTGATGATGATGATGGCGGTAGTGGATGTTTGTGACTGATGATGGTGATGGTGGCTGTGTGCGACTGATGATGATGATGGCGGTGGTGGCTGTGTATGACTGATGATGATGATGGCGGTAGTGGCTGTTTGTGACTGATGGTGATGGTGGCTGTGTGCGACTGATGATGATGGTGATGGTGGCTGTGTGTGACTGATGATGATGATGGCGGTGGTGGCTGTGTGTGACTGATGATGATGATGGCGGTGGTAGTGGCTGTTTGTGACTGATGGTGGCTGTGTGCGACTGATGATGATGATGATGATGGTGATGGTGGCTGTGTGACTGATGATGATGATGGCGGTAGTGGCTGTTTGTGACTGATGATGGTTATGGTGGCTGTGTGCGACTGATGATGATGATGGCGGTGGTGGCTGTGTGTGACTGATGATGGCGGTGGTGGCTGTGTGTGACTGATGATGGCGGTGGTGGCTGTGTGTGACTGATGATGGCGGTGGTGGCTGTGTGTGACTGATGATGGCGGTGGTGGCTGTGTGTGACTGATGATGGCGGTGGTGGCTGTGTGTGACTGATGATGGCGGTGGTGGCTGTGTGTGACTGATGATGGTGGTGGTGGCTGTGTGTGACTGATGATGGTGGTGGTGGCTGTGTGTGACTGATGATGGCGGTGGTGGCTGTGTGTGACTGATGATGGTGGTGGTGGCTGTTTGTGACTGATGATGGTGGTGGTGGTGGCTGTGTGCGACTGATGATGATGATGATGATCGCGGTAGTGGCTGTGTGTGACTGATGATGGTGGTGGTGACTGTGTGCAACTGATAATAATGGCGGTGGTGGCTGTGTGTGACTGATGATGATTGTGGTGGTGGCTGTTTGTGAGTGACGACGATGATGATGATGATGACGATGGCTGTGTATGATGATGATGATGATTGCCGTGTGTGTTTGTATGATGATGATGGTGGCTGTGTATGTATGATGATAAAAATGATTTTGATGGTGACTGGAAGACCGGAAAATGTTACTTTCAGTCTCAGCCTTCTTGTCGGTCTGGACAGACGCTCATCTGTTCAGAGCGATGAAGCTGAGCTGACATTGACTTTGGACTACGTCAGAGGGAAGCTTTTTTTTCTAAAAAAGATGGAGTCCCTAAATGTCTTTTTTGTTTCATTTCTAATAAAAAAGATTTTTCTCTGTGTTGTGTTTTTTTACTGTTTACTAAAAATTCATGGTGGTCACATCTAATTTGACATGACACCATGAATTTCGGGTTTACTACCAGCTGAGAATACAAAGCTGGTATTAACCCCATTATTACCCAGCGTGCCACTGCCACCAGGGACGCTGGAAGAGCCAGGTAAAGCACCTGGAAATAGCGCTGTGATGAATGCGCCATTTCCAGGGGTGGTTGTGAGCTGCGGGGGGCCCACAATGCTTGGGCCTTACCACGCTGAGAATCCCAGCCCTCAGCTGTCTGGTTTTACCTGGCTGGTGATCAAAATATGGCGGGAGCCCACACATTTTTTTTTTCCATTATTTAATTAAAAAAACAATTGGGCTCCCTATATTTTGATTGCCAGCTAAGGTAAAGCCAGGCAGCTGGGGGTGGCAGCCCGTACCTGTCCGCTTTATCTGCTCTGAGAATCAAAAATACTGCGGAGCGCTATGTAATTTTTTTAATGCTGTGACAGAGAATGAGTGTTTGTGCTTGGCTGTTGGAATAACCTGGAATCTGCTTATACATTTTGATGCTGATGCCAATCACAGATGCCCACTCTCTTTGACAAATAAATAATATAAAAAAATGACGTTTCGCTTCACGGTATTTTTGATTCTCAGCGCATACTAATGTAGCATTGTTATAATAGTTGAAATAATTGATTAGCAATTATATTGTATTGTATTAAATTTGAAAGGAATGCGGCCCTCTGCCTTACCTTTTTTTTATGTGCGGCCCACTTACTCTGACGAGTTTGAGACCCCTGCTTTAGGGGAACCAAACAGAATTCTTGTGGATTGAGGGGTTGAATAATAAATGACCCTCTGAATAAACTTTTCACAATTTAAAAAAAAAAAAGAAAAAAAGAAATAACATTCTTTTTTGCTGCATTTCACACTTCCAGGCTGATCTACAGTCCAAATGTCACAATGACAAGTTAATTCCGAATGTGTAAACCTGCTAAATCTGCAGGGGGTTGAATACTACTTGTAGGCACTCCAAGGAGAAGAAAATCCAGCACTCGTGTCCAAAAATAGTATAAAAACTTGCTTTTTTATTCAATTCATGATAAAATGGAAATGAATCATATCCATAAAATATAAAAAATCCCCATACAGATGAGATGAGATGTCAGGGGGGTACGCGTTTCGAGCTACATGCTCTTAATCTCAATCCACCTAATAGCATGTAGCTCGAAACGCGTACCCCCCTGACATCTCATCTCATCTGTATGGGGATTTTTTATATTTTATGGATATGATTCATTTCCATTTTATCATGAATTGAATAAAAAAGCAAGTTTTTATACTATTTTTGGACACGAGTGCTGGATTTTCTTCTCCTTGGAGTTTCACAGCCGGGCCGGCTTCACCGTGCACCTGTCTCCTATGGGAGTCTCCATGATGTCTGGGTGAGCTGATTCTACCCCTTTGTTTCCTACTTGTAGGCACTGTATATATTTCAGTAGCTATCAAGTATAAGACATTCCCCACAAGATTTGGTAATGCAGATGACTCTCGGCATGTGAGTGCCAGCGTATGATAAGGTTTGTAGTTCTTTGTAGACACACCTATTGATGACTAGTTATGTAATATATATACTGGAGCCCAGTGGCGTAACCAGAGTCCGATGGGCCCCGGTGCAAAGTTTGAGCCTGGGTCCCACACTCTCATGCACATCCAGCTGAAACAGGCGTTGGGGCCGGTGGGCCCACTATATCCCCAGGTCCGGTCGCGATCACTGCAAATCGTTACGCCTCTGCTGGTGTCCCAGGACATCACAACCTGAGAAGTTTACATGTCCAATAATCATTTGTTAGAATGGATCCAGCAGCAATCCTTGGTGCAAACACAACTTTCTTTGTTCATTTTGAAAATATTGATTTTTGCCGGTTCCGTTTTTTTAACATTGGAGTCTATGGAAAACAGATCTGATTGCCATTTAGTCGTCCGTTTTTCTTTAATTTATATAGGATCCGTTTTTTTTCTTACTGGATCAGTTTCAAATGGAAGATAAATAATGATCCATGAACGGATCTGTTCTCCATAGACTCCAATGATAAAAAAAAAACGGATCTTGCAAAAATCAATATTTTCAAAACGGACAGAAAAATTTGCGTTTGCAAAACGTTTTTTTGCTAATGGATCCGGATTATGACTGGACGTGTGACCTCAGCCTTACAGGGCTTTGCTTCTATATCGCACAATTATAACCCAGGTCTCCAGCAAGAAATGTAATAACATAAAGAACGTTCTGTGCAAGACCTGGACGCAATCCAAGGACCCAGAAAGAAAACAGGCGTTTCTAGACATATTGAGGCGTCATTATCGCTTACCACACAGGCACGGACCGAAAATTCAGTCAAACGATCTTCTTAACTTTATTCCCAATGATTAAGAAAAAAAAAACAGTTTCCAGATCACTTTGAGACGTGAAATGCGGAGGTCACTGGGGAAGAGAATTCACTAATGCAGATTATGAGGGAAATAGCCAAAGTATCAAGGAACTAAATAGGATTTCATGCAAACTCTCGGCTGGGAATCGGGTTCAGTGGCTGGGACTTGTATTCATCTAGTTTCCAGATTATCCGGTCTGTACCGACTCATATTTAAAGGGGATTTCCAGAGCTGAGCAAATCTTATCTTGTAATACACGGATGGATAAGACAAGAGGCAAAGTTATACGATAAAGTGACCCTGGAACCTTTAAATAGAAGAAAACCAGTCGGAAATGTCAAGTATGGCAAATACCTGACGACCGCAACT